>NW_026888376.1:0-9655 GCF_032173495.1 Musca vetustissima
GAAACTGTGATTGATCCGATGAGATGCGCCAGTTATTTTAACCGACACTACATTGCGATGTCTTTCCGTCGCGTAGGTACCATCCTATCGCGCCAAAAGCCACGCCGATTCTACAAGCAGTTGATCTAGTAAATTAGCGTGATGAGCTCAATCGATCTAAGTCAGTAGATCCCAAGGTGAAGAGAACTCATATTGATGGCCAGCATATTAGTCGCGGAAAACAAGTGGAATAAATGTTTAGAGCATCTTGTCAATGGTTAAGTCGCTCTCGAATCCTGCTAAGAAGGATGACCTCTGTCATTTTAAGGACGTAACTGTGACTGATCCAAAGAGATGCACCAATTACGACACTTTGTTGAACATCCCGAGTGGGATGAGTACTGCGCCGTTTAAGATATCTTCCTATCGAGGTGGAACCACCACATCGTTCCGAAGCCACGCCGATTCTACATGCAGTTGAACCCCATCAATCTAACCCAGCAGATCCCGGGGTCAGGGAGTTCAAGTTGACGCTCAGCAGATTCCGGAGAATTAGCGAAATAAAAAGTTAGAATAGACAGTAGACTTGTAGGCTCGGGCGGACAATCGAACAGATGTTGTGTGTCGTAAGGGATACGAAAAAACATTGCTGAACACCCGGATCTGAGTTGTGCCAGAATCGAACGGGAAGAACTGTCCGAAATTACTGGAGGATGTTGGAGTAGGACTTTGTGGCACCTGTAGCCATTTATGGGTTCGTAGACCGCCATTTGATGCACGGATTACATCGCGTTCGCTATCGACAGTATGTTGACGTCCGATGGAATGCGGCCTTGGATGCCTTCACGATAGCACCTGATGTGTCGCGGAGGTGGATCTGCCATAGAGCCTTCTGTCTAGTCAACAAGTCATTATGATGCTTGACTGACAGCATCCTGGCCTCCTGATGTAGGTGATTGACGCTCGTCATCTGGACACAGCCGGTTGTAATTCGGTGTGCATTATTTTGTGTTTGCTTGGAAAGTAGGAACAATGTCCTCAAGGACCTTGTTTGCCGGTAGGAAACCTTGTTGACCACTTATAAAGCGATAAGTCGGTCTGTGGCCAGCTGCGTAGTGACAGTATAGTTTGCCGAAATGTGCTACGCAATGGAGAAGTATTCAGACCAGTAAAAACTCCGCCCTGGGGTCTGCAACAGAGTGCCTCCTCATGATTAAGATCCTCACCTTTCGTAAGCATTTCATTGCCGCACCTGATGGGATGCTTCAGAGAACTCCCCACCCTGGCTTGACAGGATCCGGATGATCAAGATATAGAGGTCGAAGTTTATAAAAGGAATAAAGGAATAAAATGCAGATCAAGATACCTATTAAGCAGGTCTGAATAATATTCACACACAGTTGTCGACATGCTAAATGAATGAGTAATACCCGGGTCGACATGCTAAATGAATGAGTAATACCCGGGTCGGTTCGGATCGTTGTTGTTTTAGCAGCTTGTATTGCTATGTATTTCTTCTTAATCCACTCTGGTTTGTCGAGATAGCTACTCCTACTACTGGATGGCTACTCCTATAACATCAAATCAGGTATTGCATCGACAACATCTTGTTATGTTGACGCACAGGAAGGATCTTGGTCTCAACATGTAAGTGGGCCCAAGAGCTTCCGCCTAGCGACATGAAAACCATGGTTCTGCTCCTGATTTTATCGCAAATAGCTGTGCGCGGACGACTTATAAAGACTATCGAATGTGACCCCTAGGGCCTTGGGCTAATTGGTGGTCGGAATTGTGGACCCCTCGACCTGCACATTCGTCCTAGTCTAGCAACCATTTAAAATGCGAATAACATCTGGAATAAAATTTCAGTATGGTGAAAGACTATTTGGCCTGGTATAGGAATTGCCTCTTCTAATTATATCGAAAGGTTGTCCCGAAGACCTGTTACCTGTGTCGAAGTCAAACAATTAAAAAATCAAAATTCAAAACAATACAAAATTTCGTCGTTCAAAAATTATCCATGTCTTTTCACATAGTATACCCGAAACCATTACCACCGCGAGATAATCAATCGCCTACCAATGAAAATGGATTTACGGCAACCGAAATTGCATCGTTACGAAATGGTTGGCGTCTTATTAAGCGACGTTTTAATTATCATTCTAAACAAATATTCATGGAGTAAGTGGAATTGTCAAGAAAATTTAAATTTCTTTTCATTTCCTTTCTAATTCTTTTCATTTATTTAAATATGCAGATTTTTCGAGGAGCATGAACAATTGTTGGAGAAATTTCGCAATAGAATGGGTAAATTTAATATGCAACGTCTGCATCAACATCCCCAGGAGCTGTTGCAAGTCTATGGTAATCTTATAGAACATGGTTTGGATAATGCCATATATCTTAATGTCCTTTTGAGCGATGTTAGCCAAAGGCATCGTATGTTTGGTGTGTCGTATGGTGATATTAAGGTTAGCATTTGAATACATATGTATGTACATGGATTGACAAATATTGAAAGGTTATTTTTTTTTGTAGCTTCATACGGATCACATTAACTTGTACATATTGGAATTTTTGGAGAAAATAATTTCATCGTCATTTGTTTTGGGTCTGCAGAAATTAAGCGATTTAATAAATGCATATCATCGCGACGATACGTATGACGATCAGTCTAAAAAGAGCTCAACTGATGCAATATACTAAAAGTAAATATATTTGATACAACTTAAATTTTAAGGTCATGCCATGAAACAGTCACTTTACTCGGAGACATATTGTCCATGCTAAAAAACGTTGTAGAGAGAGAGCTAGAAAGGAAAAAGAGGACGTGTGAAGTAAAAGGTATTGGTTAGGGCTGATAGCTCAGTCATGACAAGTTTTGGTAAAGCTGTAAATGATGTTGGGGTCTATATCGGAAAAAAAGGTTAAAGTTTCTGCCTCATATATACCAAATTATTGATAACTTCGGTTGCGAAGCATGTGACAACGATATAGTAGTAGTACTGTAGTATTTCACTTCATCAATATCTCATTTTGAAAGAAGAGATATGATTCTGCAACCACACCACATGACGTTGCAGAAACCCTCTTTAACTCTGTTTTAAATCTTCGTACCAGGCTCTACATCCAGTTTCCACATTCCATCTTATTTTCGCTTTCTCTCTATAAATCATGCGGGTCTTACAACTATTTCGTTAAGATCCGCAAGTAGGATGTCTGTCTTTGATTGAGTGCGATCCACATCTAGCAAGCTCATCTGTTACATCATTTCGATTTATGTCGTCATTACTTGGAACCTAACAAAGTCTAACAAAATGTACATCCAGCAAAACTGATTTTTAATTATGAATGACTCTAAAGTTTGTAGTCCATGACTTGATTGTAGACTATCGACAAATAGTCCTAAGTCAATGATATACAGCACCTTATCTAACTCCGATGTCTTCAATATCACTAAAAATATGAAAATGCTCGTAACCATTATATAGGGGATAGGTTAAAGTTACTTCTGGTGGTCAG
The DNA here is from genome assembly GCF_032173495.1 of Musca vetustissima. Taxonomy (NCBI): domain Eukaryota; kingdom Metazoa; phylum Arthropoda; class Insecta; order Diptera; family Muscidae; genus Musca; species Musca vetustissima. Next base: position 3,502 of record NW_026888376.1, read on the forward strand.
ATTGGATTGGAACCTCAGTATCCTGTGTCCCGTGCACAAAAAAAGGGACAAGACGATATGTGCCAACTATAGAGGAGTAAGTCTCCTTCCCTTCGCATGTAATTTGCTATCCAGCGTGATGTGTGATCGATTGAAGCCAATGGTCAATGACATTATTGGACCATATCAATGAGGCTTCAGGCAAATCCTGGCATTGACCAGATTTTCACTCTGCGCCAGATCCTGGAAAAGACCTACGAAAAACACATCGACACATTTCACCTATTCGTCGACTATAAAGCCGCATTCGACAGCCCTATCCGTTCATATGTGTTTAAAGCCATGTCTGCTTTCGGCATTCTTGCAAAATTAATACAGCTATGCAGGATAACTTTGCGTGGCACAAGGTCAGCAGTTAAAGTCGGAAAAGACCTCTCGGAGCCCTTCAATACCGATGTTTGACGTGTGTCTTGTTTAACAAGTTCATATGAGATGGAAATGTGAACAGAAATGGCACTCTGAGCATTTGCCTCCGCATATGCAGCATATGCTATTTGCCTCCGCCGACGACATCGAAATAAGGGGCCGAACATTGCGAGCGGTAACAGCCATCTTTGAACAAATTGAGAAGGAGTCAACCAAAGTGGATCTGGCGGTATACGGCGAGAAGACCAAGCTGATGGTATCAACGTGCAAGACGTTCAGTAGACTCGGACCAACTGTGGAACATGAAAACTACAGCTTCGAGGTAGTGGACGATTTTATATATCTCGGTCGGTCGCAGAGGTCGATCAGACGGATCGAGCTGCAGCGACTACCTGGGCTAGGTCATGATGTGAGAATGAAAAATGATTCCCCCACTTAAAAGGCATGTAAAATTGAGCCAAGTGCTGGTTCACGCAGAAGGGTAAGCCCATGAATTCGATGGAAAGATCAAGTAGAAGACAACATATCAGAACATGGTTCGTCAAATCGTGTAAGATGCGATGTAAATAGTTGTAAATAGGCTTCTTGACGCTTAATCGGTCTTTATCTTGGTCTATTAAAATTATTAGAATGTGCAAGGCTTTGATCACTTCGAGTTTTTGACTAGTTTCAAAAAGAATTCAAAATTTTTCAAAATTGTTTACACATGATATATTTTGGTATAATATTAATATGGGAAAATTGGAAAATATGCCATTAAACCGTTAGCGGAAACTTTATGAATTAGACTCAGTGTGATTTGTTGTCCAAACGTCTTTATAACTCTAGGGTGGATACAGTTCTGATAAACTAGGTTCTTGGTATTTTTGTATAACGGCCTAATTTGCTATTCAATCGAGAATATCGGGTTGTCAGAAGGTCCACCCAATATTTCAACGTGATATCGCTATATTTAAGGAATACATTTCTTGTTGCAATTTGCGATCGAAGTTACTTTTTTATTTTGGTTTCTCGTTGTGTAAAATAAGTCTTTACAAACATATGAAGCTTTGGTCGCGCATTTTTATTAATTACTCTTTCAATAATCTCAAATATAACATATGGTGTACACCAGCAGTAGATCGATGCATGCTCAACAATTAATTTTTATAGATTCGTACAAGTACACCCAATGTTCACGTGAAGTACTGAGGCGGTTTCAGTATTCTTAACATCTGATGACGGTTACTCTTAAAATTTAGTGCTTTATCACTCGACGTGTTCCATAGCAATTAAATTGATAAGCCATAATTCGATAAACCAATATTAGTCTTATCTAAAAAAAAAAATTATTTTTTTTTTGAAATCTATGTCGAACAATTTAACGATTAAGCTACCGTACATAAAATAGATTTCAAAATCTAAAAAATGATTTAGAGATATCTTTCTTTTTTAACCCTTTGATGAGCAATGAGGCTCTTGAGGTCTTTTGAAGTGGAAAGTCATTACTTTTTTAAAGATTTTTATTTATATATACATAACAATTGTGTTATAGAGAACTTAAGGAATCTCATCGATTTCAACAAACCTTTCCGCTTATATAATCCCTATAAAAGATAAAACGCCTCCTACTAAATTTATTACTCCTTATTTATAGAAACAACTCCTTATTACCATCCTACTCACCAACAACAGTTCTAATACCCAATTTCGGATCTCAGAAATTTTAAGAGTTCTGAAAAGGTCCACAAAGACAAGAAATCCATCTTCGTATGTTTTTATCGACATTTTGTATTCTATTTTCTAAAAAAGCCAAGGCCTTTAATTTCCACAAGGAATTTCTCACTCCAAATTTGTCGCATATTATTATTATTTTCTTAACTAAATACCATTTTAATATTTTTTATTTTTAGAAATACTAATTCCCTAACTTGTGGCTGTTAAGAAAAAGAAGAAAACAACAAAGTAATATCTCTCTTTTTTGATAATCGTTACATATCTACTGATTACTACTGCTAAGCAAGTCAGTAAATATGTCAAGCAGCGAGCCAGCGATTCACTTGGTTATTGCCTATGCATTACCATACGGATGTGGATGGTTGCGGTGGGATATAAGTTCTACTAAAACCCCATTTGAAAGTATAATTGTGTGCGTACGCTTCGATGTGGTGGTTGCTGTGGTATGGTGGATAAGCTGAGGCGTCTTGGGTGCTATATTTACGTCGCTTAGCCTGCCGTACAAACTTGCATACACACATACATTCGTATTAGCCGTTTCATATCTTCTCACTTTATCCCAATGCCGAACGCAGCACAACTAACTGTTGCTTGTTGACTTTTGGCGCGGGCTGTCACTTTTGAGACACTTTTTCCTTAAGAAGTGTTTTAGTTGCGTTGTGACTATCGTCTTGAAAGCAGTGAAATTTGGAAAATTTTGAAATCATAATTCGAAAAAAAATATTTGAAATAGAAAATAGTGAAAAATATTGATCAAGTACTGAATGCATATTTCAAATGAATGAATAGTTTATTAATAATATTAAAAGTGAAATAGACTGAACAAACAGCTATAAAATAATGGTGGCTGTAACCGATCCCGTCAAGGTATAAATATTTGGTGGATTATTTTATAATTAGAAAAGCTTATTTAATTAAAAAAAGTAAAATACAATATTATCGAGTGAACTAATTATGGAATATTTCCTAAAATTGTAAATTGTAAATGTAAATATTTTCGGTATGAGCTATCATTAGAAATCGGATCATCCAATAATGATTTGGTAGACTTATAGACCTTAGACCTTCAGAATAATGATCCTCCTATTAAATTTAAAGTTTCATTCATTCACTATGTACTAAGGAAATCCAAAATTAAACTAAACCCTTTACAACAATTCTCATACTATTATTAAAGATTTAATTTCTTTTCATTTACTCATTGCGAAATGTAGGTGAGACTTGGGACCATTCGGCACTTTTTGTTTAGAGCTCTATATCTCAGTACTTGTTCATAGCTTCGGCATAGGCATAGCCTGGTAAATATCACCGCTATCAGTCTGATTGAAATTCATATAATTTATCTGTGGGTAGAAGTCCCTTTTGATGTCTTCTTTTCTATATCTAAAACATTTTTGTAAAATTACACATGTAAATGGTGTAACTTATTATCATTTCAAAATCATTCCAATATTAAAACTAAATTTGGAATTTAAAATCAAATAAGCATAACAATTATTGTAACTATTTATGGTTTTATTCACTATTACTCAGTTTTTTTTTTTTTGTATGACGTAGTACAAGTCATGCCTCCAGTGCAAAATCTTGACAACTAATATGCATGTAAATGGTGTGTAAAATTATTTATTATTTACAATAAATATTATTATTATCATAATCATCGTCATTAGTAGCAGCAGCAGCAGTAACAGCAACCCCCGTGTACTGACCGGTATTGACTTTTCTTCCTAATTAGGCGAAAAAATACAGATGACTGGAACTGATGACAATAATTGCTTACCGGTTTTTTGCATTGATTTTGATTTTTTTTATTTCTGTTTTGTTTACATTTTGTAAAACTTGTGACACTACAGATTTATATTTTTAGTTTCAGTATAATTACCCAAACAATTGTAAGATGAACTGTTAGAAATCACAGTAAGATTCACGTGAAGTCTGTGGGTTTTTATTTGTTAAACTTAAAACGGTTCTACGACTTATATTTGTATTTTTATTGAGGCAGGTATTGTAAAATGTGTATTTATCGTGATATCAGATAATCTATGTCTTTGAATTTAAAAAATCGAGATATATTGTCCGTCCGTCTGTTGTAATCACGCTATCTTCTGAAGAAATTGAGATAGGGTGCTGAAATTTTACATAGGTTTGTCTGCAGGCAGGTCAAGTTCGAAGATGAGATATATCGGTCCACGTTTAGGCATAACTCCCATATAACAGTACCCCCCAAATTTCGGTATTTTGTGATTCTTGAACGCGTTTTTCAACCGAATACGCTGAAATTTGGTACATTGAGTTCTTATTGAGTACTAAATGTCTCCACAAAAAATTATAAATATAGGTCCATTTTTTCGGATTGCCCCCATATAAGGGTACCTTCAATTTTCGGTATTTTGGGGTTCTTGAGCGCGTCTTTTCAACCAAATTCGCTGCAATTTGGTATTTTGTAGTCGTATATGGTAACAAATCTCCCTACCAAAAATTTTTAATATTCACCCCCTTTTTAGGTTCGTCCCCATATAACCCCCTTTTTTTCTATTAAAAGAGTTATATGAAAAAAACTAGCACATAAGTTTCGATATATATATATATATATATATATATATATTCATTTATATAAACTGTAACCCGCATTTAGGCCTAGCCCCTGTGTGGGTGGTACTAGGACAGATATTCCCCATGTTCGAACTTGAACTAATTTTGGAAGAAATAATAAGATAGGCAAAGTTTGGAAGAAATCAAACATTTTTGTAACAAATTTGGCTGAAAGAAACATGGGGTTTAGGACCAATATTTAGAACCGTAATCGGTTTGTAGAAATGTCGGTATAGGTACGCTTTTTGGTATGTTCCCTATATTTTTATTTAAAGTACCTGGCCGAACTTAACGTTTTTTCACTTGTTAAATATTACACTGCCTATCCTTCTATTATTTAAAAATATACAATTTTATTATTATTATTATTTTATTACTAAAATTCTTACATTTTATATTTGTCTAACATTGTCTCAAAAGGATTATTAACAGACAAATACTTACAGCATGGCGTATGATGAATGTACACACAAAGCAACAATCATACGCAACGCAGTTCCACATTGTGAAATTAGTTGTTGAAGTGTTTAGTTGTTTCTAAACACCCACAACAATTTCAAAAGGTGTGTTTTGTTGTTAAGAAAACAATGAAACGTGAGTAATTTCGCTAAAGAAAATATTGTTGTCTAAATGCCAACACATAGCAAGACCTCCTTTAGCATAACTGATTATTAAGTAATATGCAAATGGGCTGGTTGAGATGAGAAAGTGACAGCTTTATAAATATTAATCACTTGCTTTGGAAACAATTTAAGAACACATTTTTTATGTGTAATATTGTATAAATATTAGCAATGATTTTTAATAGAAGAAAAATAATCTTTAATAAATCCACGCCTCAGTTGGCCCTTGAAAAATAATCTTTAATAAATCCACGACTCAGTTGGCCCTTGAAAAATATTATTTAATAAATCCACGCCTCAGTTGGCCCTTGAAAAATAATCTTTAATAAATCCACGCCTCAGTTGGCCCTTGAAAAATAATCTTTAATAAATCCACGCCTCAGATACCCCTTGAAAAAATAATCTTTAATAAATCCACGCCTCAGATACCCCTTGAAAAAATAATCTTTAATAAATCCACGCCTCAGATACCCCTTGAAAAAATAATCTTTAATAAATCCACGCCTCAGATACCCCTTGAAAAAATAATCTTTAATAAATCCACGCCTCAGATACCCCTTGAAAAAATAATCTTTAATAAATATCCTTGAAAAAATAATCTTTAATAAATCCACGCCTCAGATACCCCTTGAAAAAATAATCTTTAATAAATCCACGCCTCAGATACCCCTTGAAAAAATAATCTTTAATAAATCCACGCCTCAGATACCCCTTGAAAAAATAATCTTTAATAAATCCACGCCTCAGATACCCCTTGAAAAAATAATCTTTAATAAATCCACGCCTCAGATACCCCTTGAAAAAATAATCTTTAATAA
>NW_026888377.1:0-95490 GCF_032173495.1 Musca vetustissima
TCTTTTGTAATTACGCTATCTTCTGAAGGAATTGAGATAGGGTGCTGATATTTTGCAAAGGGTTGTCTTTTGTCTGCAGGCAGGTCATGATCGAAGATGGGATATATCGGTCCACGTTTAGGCATAGCTCCCATATAAGGTACACGCCAAATTTCGGTATTTTTGGGTTCTTGAGCGGTTTTTTTGCCGAATTCGCTGAAATTTGGCACATTGGGTTCTTATTGGGCACTAAATCTCTCCACAAAAAATTATGAATATAGGTCCACTATTTCTAATTTTTAGTATTTTGGGGGTCTTAATCGTATTTTTCCACCGAGTTGGCTGTAATTTAGTATTTTGAGTTCCGAATAGATTCCAAATCTCTCCACAAAAAATTATGAAAATAGGTCAATTTTTCGGGTAGCCCCCATATCCATTTTAAAATTTGTACTATGGTATATATTCTCTATATTTTAATTTCAAGTACCTGTCAGTATATCTATGGTGGAGGGTATCCAGTTCGGCCCGGAACTTTTTCCTTGTTCTGAAATAATAAGATAATTAACGTTAGTTATATTCATATATATGAACTGGCAAAGCCCAGCCCCTGCGTGGGATGAAACCAACATTTTTAAAACAAATTTGCAAAGTTTAGATGAAACCAACAGATACATGGGGTCTAGGTACACTTTTTGGTATGTTCCCTATATTTTTATTTCTATGGTGGAGGGTATCCAAAGTTCGGCCCGGTCGAACCTAACGCTTTTACACTTGTTAAGAACTCGAAATACTAGGTTACAGCCAATTCGATGGAAAATGCGGTCAAAACCCCCCAGAATACTGAAAGTTAGGAGGATTAATGCTAGCTAATTCTCTTTTACTATCTCAGGTTTTGTACGAACTTGAGGTCTATTCGGGTACAATCGGTGTTAATATGGATATATTGAAGCGTATTGTAAATACTATTATAGGTTTTGTATAAAATCTTCGCCGAGATAATCATACTTCTGCCTATGTTATTCGTTTCCTGGGATGTTATTTTAAAATGTATATGTATGAAATGCATTTGGATTTTTAAAATCTTATTAAGAATGGTACACCTTGGGCTTTTAGGCGTTTATTTCAGTTTTCACATTCAACAAGGAATCCACAAATTTTTATTCCTAGGCTTTGGAAAAATATTTCTGCGTTTTTGGAATTTTTTGTCATTAGAACGGCGTATTTTGTATCATAGCAATAGTGTCCTTCGGCAAAAAATGATGGAGTATTTTCAAGAATAAATTGAATAGCATATTTAATATACATTTTTATGTTATTATTTAACCAGTCGGATTTGCTACCACTCATTTGACTGTTCTTCTTATCTTTCCATTATGTTTGCTTGTTTTTTTATTGGCTTGGGAGCCATGAAATTTGAACTTATGTTAAAATTTAATTTAATTTAAAAATTAATATAGTTGCATAGTTTTGTAATTGTGTAATATAACTCAGTTTTAAATTGTCATGAGATACACTAAATTGGCCACTGAAGGCTTAGTATTATATACAAATGTTTAATAAATAAATATGGGGGCTACCAGAAAAAGTGGGCCGACATTTATAAGTATAGTAGATTATAGTAGAGATATTTGGTACCCAATAAGAACCCAATGTACCAAATTGCAGCGATTTCGGTTGAAAAACTCGCTCAAGAACCCCAAAATACCGAAGATTGTGTGTAAACTTATACCTTATATGGGGATTTGTTACCATATGCGACACTGATTATTTCGATGTGTTACTAACGAAAAAACAAAACTAATATAATCAGCATGCAATGGTGGAGTGTATAAAAAAGGTTATATGGGAACTACCCCTAAAAAGGTGCGAATATTAATAATTTTTGATATGGAGATTTGCTACCATATGTCACTACAAAATATAAAATAACAGCAAAATCGGTTGAAAAACTCGCTCAAAATACCGAAAATTGGGTGTACCTTATATGGACGGACGGACATGGCTAGATCGTCTTAGAATTTTACCCTGAGTTAGGGGATTAATGCTAGCTAATTCTCTTTTACTATCTCAGGTTTTGTACGGACTTGAGGTCTATTCGGGTACAATCGGTGTTAATATGGATAAATTGAAGCGTATTGTAAATACTATTATAGGTTTTGTATAAAATCTTCGCCGAGATAATCATACTTCTGCCTATGTTATTCGTTTCCTGGGATGTTCTTTTGAAATGTATATGTATGAAATGCATTTGGATTTTTTATAATTTTATTAAGAATGGTACACCATGCGCCTTTATGCGTTTATTTCAGTTTTCACATTCAACAAGGAATCCACAAATTTATATTCCTAGGCTTTGGAAAAATATTTGTGCGTTTTTGGAATTTTTTTACCTTAGAACGGCGTATTTTGTCTCATAGCAATAGTGTCCTTCGGCAGAAAATGATGGAGTATTTTCAAGAATTAATTGAATAGCATATTTAATATACCTTTTTATGTTATTACTTAACCAGTCGTATTTGCTACCACTCATTTGACTGTTCTTCTGATCTTTCCATTTTGTTTGCTTGTTTCTTTTTTTATTGGCTTGGGAGTAATGAAATTTGAACTTATGTTAAAATTTAATTTAAAAATTAATATAGTTGGATAGTTTTTTAATTGTGTAATATAACTCAGTTTTAAATTGTCATGAGATACACTAAATTGGCCACTGAAGGCTTAGTATTATATACAAATGTTTAATAAATAAATATGGGGGCTTGATCTAGTAGCCGATATTTATAAGTATAGTAGAGATATTTGGTACCCAATAAGAACCCAATGTACCAAATTGCAGCGATTTTGGTTGAAAAACTCGCTCAAGCTCTAAGCTAATTCTCTTTTACTATCTCAGGTTTTGTACGAACTTGAGGTCTATTCGGGTACAATCGGTGTTAATATGGATAAATTGAAGCGTATTGTAAATACTATTATAGGTTTTGTATAAAATCTTCGCCGAGATAATCATACTTCTGCCTATGTTATTCGTTTCCTGGGATGTTATTTTAAAATGTATATGTATGAAATGCATTTGGATTTTTAAAATCTTATTAAGAATGGTACACCTTGGGCTTTTAGGCGTTTATTTCAGTTTTCACATTCAACAAGGAATCCACAAATTTTTATTCCTAGGCTTTGGAAAAATATTTCTGCGTTTTTGGAATTTTTTGTCATTAGAACGGCGTATTTTGTATCATAGCAATAGTGTCCTTCGGCAAAAAATGATGGAGTATTTTCAAGAATAAATTGAATAGCATATTTAATATACATTTTTATGTTATTATTTAACCAGTCGGATTTGCTACCACTCATTTGACTGTTCTTCTTATCTTTCCATTATGTTTGCTTGTTTTTTTATTGGCTTGGGAGCCATGAAATTTGAACTTATGTTAAAATTTAATTTAATTTAAAAATTAATATAGTTGCATAGTTTTGTAATTGTGTAATATAACTCAGTTTTAAATTGTCATGAGATACACTAAATTGGCCACTGAAGGCTTAGTATTATATACAAATGTTTAATAAATAAATATGGGGGCTACCAGAAAAAGTGGGCCGACATTTATAAGTATAGTAGATTATAGTAGAGATATTTGGTACCCAATAAGAACCCAATGTACCAAATTGCAGCGATTTTGGTTGAAAAACTCGCTCAAGAACCCAAAAATACCGAAAATTGGGTGTAACCTTATACCTTATATGGGGATTTGTTACCATATGCGACACTGATTATTTCGATGTGTTACTAACGAAAGAACAAAACTAATATAATCAGCATGCAATGGTGGAGTGTATAAAAAAGGGTTATATGGGAACTACCCCTAAAAAGGTGCGAATATTAATAATTTTTGATATAGAGATTTGTTACCATATGCCAATACAAAATATCAGCAAAATCGGTTGAAAAACTCGCTCAAAATATCGAAAATTGGGTGTAACTTATAAAAATTTACTTATATTTAAAATTTTTCGGTTGTGTTTAAAGTAGTTTATCATAGTTTATGATTTGAAATTAATTTAAACAAACACAATGAATTTCTAAAGTCAATATATTTGTATTGAACATATTTGAAATTGCCTTAGTGATTTTGTAACTCGATAAATACAACCAGGAATTAATTTACCATTATCTTATATGTCAATATGGCAACAATTATAAATCTATGTTTTATCCGTGCTTTGGTTCAGCAATCTTTGTGGTTGCTAGTGTGCATTATGACAAATGGCACATTCTTCTGGAGTTACCACTCAAGCGGACAACAGCACGGATCCCACTTTACGATATTTACAGCTCTAAATAAAGTACTGAATATGTAAGTTGGGATACCGAAGTGTTATCTTTGGTTTATTAAAACAGCCCGAATTTCGTAAGTTATCCACATTAAGGATCAGAGTCCTATTTCTGGACCGGTCTTCCATTAGTTCTCTAAACCTGAACCTTAGTTCAACTATTAAAGTGTAGGTTATACTTACTCCCACATGTTTCCATAATGTTAGAGATGTTTAACATTATTGTTGGTCCTTCGAGAACTCACTGAAATCAACCTATGAAATCACATTCATAAACAAATTCATTAATGCCAACAAGTGCAAAAGCGTTAAGTTCAGCCCGGCCGAACTTTGGATACCCTCCACCATAGATGTACTGACAGGTACTTGAAATAAAAATATAGGGAAAATACCAAAAAGTGGACCTATATTGACATTTCCACAAACCGGTAATATAAACCACAATGTAAACTATAAAACAAATTTCAGAAATTTTGAATGGACAATTATTCTCTCAGCTTTATGGATAATGAGGGCATATATACTTTGACACGGTTAAATTGGTTCTAGATCCATGTTTCTTTGGATCAAATTTGTTTCAGAAAATTTCGATTTCATCCAAACTTTGGCCATCTTCCAAACTTAGTTCAAGTTCAAAGATGGGGAACATCGGTCCATTCCTTCTGGTACCTCCCACACAGGAGTTAGGTCTAAATACGGGTTATAGTTCATATATAGCTCATTATCGAACCGTTACCCCACATAAATAATGGGGTTATATGGGGACTACGCCTAAAAGGTGTTGACTATTAATAATTTTTGGTAGGGAGATTTTTTTCCATATACGGCTACAAAATACCAAATTTCAGTGATTTCGGTTGAAAAACGCGCCCAAGAACCTCCAAATGCCGAAATTTGGGGGTACCTTTATATGGGGGCTAACAGAAAAAAAATTGACTTATATTTATAATTTTTAGTGGAGATATTTGGTACCCAATAAGAACCCAATATACCAAATTTCAGCGAATTCGGTTGAAAAACGCGCTCAAGAACCTCAAAATACCGAAATTTGGGGGTACCCTGGTAGCCCCCATATAAGGGTACGCCCAAATTTCGGTATTGTTGGGTTCATGAGCGCGTTTTTCAACCGAATTCCCTGAAATTTGGTATATTGGGTTCTTATTGAGTACTAAATGTCCCTACAAAAAATTATAAATATATGTCCACTATTTCTAATCAAGAATATATACACTTCATAGGGTCGGAAATGCATATTTCGATGAGTTACAACCGGAATGACATACTATGGTGGAGGGTATAAAAAGGCGGTTATATGGGGACTACCCCAAAAAGGGGGCGAATATTAATAATTTTTGGTGGAGAGATTTGTTACCATATACGACTACAAAATACCAAATTGCAGCAAATTCGGTGGAAAAACGCACTCAAGAACCCCAAAATACCGAAAATTGGGGGGCTTTACCTTATATGGGGGCTTTCCGAAAAAATTAACCTATATTCATAATTTTGTGTGGAGAGATTTGGTACCTATTTAGAACTCAAAATTCTAAATTACAGCTAATTCGGCGGAAAAATACGATAAAACCGCCAAAATACTGAAAATTGGGAGGTACCATAATATGGGAGGTACCAGAAAAAGTGGAGCTATATCAATTCCTTCGGTGGAAAAACGCGCTCTTGAATCCCAAAATACCGAAAATTGGGGGGCTATACCTTATATGGGGGCTATCCGAAAAAATTGACCTATATTCATAATTTTGTGTGGAGAGATTTGGTACCTATTTAGAACTCAAAATACTAAATTACAGCTAATTCGGCGGAAAAATACGATAAAACCGCCAAAATACTGAAAATTGGGAGGTACCATAATATGGGAGGTACCAGAAAAAGTGGAGCTATATCAATTCCTTCAGAAGATAGCGTGATTACAACAGACGGACGGACGGACATGGCTAGATCATCTTAGAATTTTACCCTGATCAAGAATATATACTATATAGGGTCGGAAATTTATATTTCGCTGAGTTACAAACGGAATGACAAAATTAATATACCCTCCATTCTATGGTGGAGGATATAAAAACAAAACCAAATTCCGAAAATAACCACAACATAAAGCAATAAAGGATTCCAGAAAAACACTCGCTCGCAACATTGAGCATATCCGAAACTTATTCGGGATATTCTTTAATTGACACTCTACATGTCGGCCCCACCCTTCAAAATATTTCCTATCCTTCTCTAACCTCACCCATTCAAGTTTATTCGTTAAAGACGGTAACATTCGGTGTGAATTGTGCCCCATACTTAGCTATGAGAACTCTGCTCCAATTAGCAGATGATTCAGTGGAATTATATCCTGAAGGATCTTAAATTATTAAAAAGTACATGTATTTCGACGATGTTCTCTCTGGGGCTCATAATCCAGAAGCCGCCATAGATTCCCTATCTCAATTAATATCCATGCTGAATTCAGATAGATTTCCTCTAAAGAAAACTACTTCTAACGATCCTGAAATACTGAATTCAGTGCCTGAAGAACACATTTTGAGCTCAAACATTTTGAAATTTTATGCAACTAGTGCCAATAAACACTAGGAGTTCAGTGGAATGCCATGCAGGACATGTTCTTGTATAAAGTAGAAGCCCCTTCAATGACTTATTCTATTAACAAACGCAAAATTCTTTCCATCGTTTCCAAAACTTTTGATCACACTGGTTGGATATCTCCAGTCATTTTAGTAGCCAAAATTATGCTTGAGCAGTTATGGATAGAACGCACTCAAATGGATGAAAACGTCAAGTCTCATAGTTTGCAAAAGTTGAATCAATTTGCGGAATCCCTATCTCATATATCTAGATTGAGCAGTTATGGATAGAACGCACTCAAATGGATGAAAACGTCAAGTCTCATACTTTGCAAAAGTTGAATCAATTTGCGGAATCCCTATCTCAAATATCTAGATTTCAAAATCCTCGCTGGATAAATTTTTCCCCAACATGTGTTTCTCAAATACATGGCTTTTATGATGCCTCTGAGAAGGCTTATTGTGCAACTATTTTTCTGAGAGTTCGTCTAGGAAATTCTATGCATATACAATTGCTTGTATCTAAACTCGATCCAGTAAGTCTTCCCCGTTTAGAGCTCTGTGGGGCAGTTCTTCTCTCACAGTTAGTTTAACATACTACGGTCGGGCTACATCGCATAATTACGAAATATTTCTTTGGGGCGATTCACCCATCACACTTAGCTGGTTAGCTGGTTAGAAAAACCCCCTTATACTTGGAAAACGTACAAAAAGTTGCAAAAATCATTCGCAACGTTGGTAATAACTTATGGCGTCATGTCCGATCGAATGATAACCCTGCAGACCTTGGATCTCGTGGTTGCACTCTTGAAGAACTATTCAACAATTCGTTATGGTGGCATGGTCCAAACTTGTTACGCAGTCCTCCCGAAGAATGGCCTAGCACCACCCAAATTAATGAAACCCTCCTGAAGCACGAAAAATAGAGTATTCCACACTTCACAATCCGAAGAAGATTTTCTCGGTGGGATAGGGCTATTCGTGTTATCGAAAAGTGGTTTGTTACCCATCTCCTCTTATATCTCACGAAGAATTTGTAGAAGCAAAAACTCGAATGATTATCTTGGCTCAAAAGTCGCGATTACTTTGGACTTAAGGGACCCCCCCCCATTCTCGATTTTAATTTTTCAAGATTTTCAATGGGCTGGTAAATCAATACCAATGCTTGTTAAGGTTTATAACTTTACACATATATATAAGTGAAGATTTAACATAGAAGGAACATAATTTACAAAAATTGTTTGTTGTTGTTTTGTTTTTTGGTAATTAAAGAAAAGTCCTTATTTTTGATGGCGGGCATGATAACTCCTCACTGGAACATCGGAATATGAACATTACAACGGTGTTAGAAAGAGTACATGTCTGGCTCTCGTATGAACTAGGATTATTGACTTCGCTCTAAACTTAACAAAATGGCGGATCTTTGAAAAAATATTTTTGGAAAATCGCCAATTTTTTACCAAAACCAAAGTTAAAGCCGATTGGCTTTATCCTAGTTCATACGATAGCTATACACTCACAGAGAAACGTGTTAAAATTTGGAATCGATTGGGTTATTAGTTTTTGAGTTATCGTGCCCGCCATTCGCAAAAAAATGTTTAGAGAAACACGCGTTTAAAGTTTGAGAAGCCCTTCAGCCGTCACTTGATGCTGACACAATAAATCGGCTATATCTTCAAGAGTTCTTGAGATTTTCATTTGAAAATATGTAGGGACATTCTTTAATTAGTGTAGATTCCAATTATATCAACAACATTTTTGATCACGAGATGGGGGGGTCCCCTTAAACAATACTTACATGTTCATAAGAAAAGCTCACTATTCCCTCTTAATCCTTTCATTGACAAACAAAATATCATCCGCGTAAATGGAAGAATTTCTTCGGTATCGCCTACAACGCACGCTATCCCATAATACTACACAAGGATTTGGAATATACCACAGTATGTATCAATTTTATCCACGACGCTTTGCTTTATGCCGAAAATAATTTAATGTTACGCACCATTCGTGAACAATATTACATAACCCGATGGCGATCATTAATTAAAAAATGTGTAAGAAATTGCAAAAATACTTTATCTATATCAAAAGATTCAATTCCAAATCATGGCAGATCTTCCCTTAGAGAGGAGTAAATTTTCACTTCCATTTTCATATAAGGTCTTCACTCGCCCGTTATCCATCAAAACGCAGCACATATAGGAGGGTTGTGGGAAGCAGGCGATTAGTTTTTTAAGTTGCTCAGAACCAGAAATATGTCTTTGAAGAATTTAATACGCTGCTCGTACTCCTGCTGGAGTCATAACTAGAGATATAACTCAATTGTGTCCCATCTTCTCTGATAATTATCATAACTAATCAAAATGTATTCCAATATTCTTTTCTCATTACTTTGAACATTCATTCTCTTGCTGTTACGTGACATTTAGGTTACATCATATAAATAACTAATTCATTTCATTCTTAACAGGACACCCCGTAATCCTCAAATTCATAAATGCCTTATATGCGAACATTTCCACTCATTAATATTTTGTAGGAAATTCCTTGACATGAATATTCGACAACGTAGAAGAGAAGTAAGACGCCTAGAGTACTGTTTTAATTGCCTTGCTCAGTCCCATAAAATAATGAATAGCACTACACTTTGCTTCATCTTCCTCCTGTACAGACGTTTACCTTCGATCAAATCCTACAATGACAGAGAAGTTTGCAAATAATGACTGAAGCCAACCAGCGTGAGCACGAAGACGACGGAATGAGCTCATCTGCAAGATCAATTTCCACACATAGAGTAAATAGGAGATTCCGTACTTCCGAAAGAGGAAGAGAAAAATACTATACAGAGGATGCAAAAAGAGTTCCTACTCCAATGAGAAGGAAAAAATTCAATTCTACAAACATCATTGAGAGGTCTCAAAGCATGTTGAAACA
This sequence comes from Musca vetustissima, assembly GCF_032173495.1. Taxonomy (NCBI): domain Eukaryota; kingdom Metazoa; phylum Arthropoda; class Insecta; order Diptera; family Muscidae; genus Musca; species Musca vetustissima. Next base: position 9,831 of record NW_026888377.1, read on the forward strand.
ACGCATACTCTTACAACTGGTCATCATGGCTGTTTAAGCAAGAATTGCTATTTAAAATAGTTAAATAGTTAGCCTTTGATTTGAGAGGCAATAGCCGTTAACCCCTGTTCACTCCTCATTATTACATCCTTGTAATAGTATGAGACTGACAGATTTCAACGGCGTTTGTTTACATTTTTGAGTTTGCGCCACCTTAAGGCATCTATATGTCAACTCTCGTTGTAACCTACTGGCTACACAAACATATTGTGAACACCTTGGCTTAAATTGTAAGCTACGTACATATAGTTGTACATCAAGGTAATATCGTTACCAATCAATAAATACTCGGCATTGGTCGAAACCCTTTACTAATAAAAACATATGCGTTCACGAGAACGCATTGGGCGTACTGGCTCTATTGGGAGAACCTCGCTTGCACTGTACCTGCCAACCACCCAAGTCCCTATAGTGCGGACTTAACATTTGGTCCAATCGAACCGGATATTCCAGCGGATTACATTTGGAATTATATACAGTCCACCTAAAATTAATAATTATTGGTACGTATAGTGCAAGTGAGCAAAAAATAATAATAATATCAAAGTGTTCGTTTGTTTGTGTGGCCGTCATTACAACGCGTCACGGATTCCCTCGTTTGTTGACAATCGGTCAAAGTCCATTCGCGGACAGCCATACGGGAACATTAAGAACAAAACAAAAAGTAATAATTAGTTATTCTTTACATTTGGTTACTTTCTTATCTAATTCGTAGAGAAAATATCGTTTACGTTCTTCAATTTGTTTTCGTAAAATTCGCTGAAGAACTGCTATTTTATTACATACCTATTGATAGTTTTGTTTTGCATATCATCTCCTGCGATAATATACAAAATATATTCATAAATATTCCTGTGACATACGTACGTTTACAGCCTATTCGTGGCTGCCTAATTGTTGATTTACAAACGTACGTATTGTTACATATTCCAGCATCGTCGCTTTGTTGTTCTGGCTAGTTGGTCAGCCAGTCGCTTGCATGCGAATAAATACACACACGCATGTAAGCATACATACTGCATTTTCGCTAATTCCCTTTTCTGTTGTGTCCGTTTTATTGCACGGTCTCCGGCCAGTGTATTATTACACAGTCCCCGGCTGGTATATTAGGACAGTGACACATATTATTATATTTTATAGTAAATATAATATTTGTGTCAGGGAATAATATTTACATAATTTTGGACATTTTAAAATCCAGCGCACCCTATAATCGGTCACTTCGACTTTTCTATTGTGTAGGGTGCATATTTAGCATATCGTTGCTTATATTCAATTATTTGAATTTTAAATATTTATTTATCTTTTATTCTGCATATCGTTGCAAATTAAAAACATTTATCGATTTTTTCTTTGTATTTAATATTTCTTGTGCATTTTAACCATCAATTGGATTTAGTATTGTGGGGTGTATATCTAGCATATTGTTGCTATTTTTTAATTTATTGCAATTTTATTATTTATTGTGCATATAGTTGCAAATTATTTAATTTTTGGGGTTTTAATATTAGTTGTGAATATTTTTATGCCCTACAATAGGTCGTTTGGACTTTTGTATTGTGTAGGGTGTATATTTGGCATATAGTTGCATATTGTTTTTTTTAGTAATTTTAATAATTTATTCGCATTTTATTACCATTTTCTATTATAAAACTATACAATCGGTAGATTTGTTTGTTTAATTGTCTGCTACAATTGGTAGTCATTTTATTTTTGGATTTTTGTATATTTTCACCATTATACGATATTTCAAATATCCCATATTTCACTTTTGAAATTTTGAATTATTTATCGTAATCATTTATTGATAGCTAGTGGGGTTAGATTAAAACCTTTTGTTAAGTCCGCACTATAGGGACTTGGGTGGTTGGCAGGTACAGTGCAATCGAAAGTCTCCCAATAGAGTCAGTACGCCCAATGCGTACTCGTGAGCAAAAATAAAAGAAAGAAATAAAACACAATATGTTTATGAATAAAAGGTTCGACCAATGCCGATATTTATTAGTTGGTAACGATATTACCTTATTAGCACAACTATATGTGCGTAGCTTACAATTTAAGCCAAGGTGTTCACAACGATATGTGTAGCCAGTCAGTTAACAACGAGAGTTAAACAAGTACTAATAACAATGTTGTTTGTTGACACATAGATGCCTAAAGGTGGCGCAATAGCAAAATGTAAACAAAAGTCCGTTGAAATCTGTCAGCCTCATACTATTACAAGGATGTAATAATGAGGAGTAGACAGATTTCAACGGCTACGACCTTTCAAATTAAAGGCAAACTATTTAACTATTTTACACATCGATTCTTGCTTAAACATTTGCCGCCTCCCTTGAAACATCCATATGTTTTAACAAATATGATATATTATAAATAACGGCATAGTGCATGTGTGAGCAAAACCTTTTACATTTTTTTTATTTTTTCAAAATATTTTTTTTTACTTTTTTCAAAAAACAATCTTACATGCTAACGATCGAGCCATTAAGGACCCCGCGATTACATAGATCATGATGGATCTATTGTACGAAAGGGCCATTAGGGACCCCGCGGTCAAATGAGGCCAGAAAGGACCTGTGGTACGAAAGGGCCATTAGGGACCTCGCGAAACGATAGAGCCATGAAGGACCCCGCGGAACGAAAGAGCCATTAGGGACCCCGCGAAACGAAAGGGTCATTAGGGACCCCGCGATATGTGAGCCAAATCGTGTGTTGTTTATTGAGGGCCGCCTTACAACGATTTCGTACGATTTACGAAAACAATTTATGTTATAGGACCAGTAATTATCCAGCCAAATTTAGTATTTTGAGCGAGCAGCGATCCAGACGAAAGTCGAAAACTATGATTTTTTACGATTTGTGGATATAAGTCTGCTCCTATCAAAATATCTACTGGACGAGATTCAAGGAAATCGGGATCTGCCAAAACTATATTTGACAAATCCGATTTAAGATCCGAAGTAATCGAAATGGATGGAAGATTTCCCGATATGAAATCTACTACCAATGCTGACGTTTCCAAACTGTGAGACCTATTACGACAACTACCCAGTTTAAATGAACATATTTTTCGACAAGTTGTGGCAACAGTACTATTTACTCCACGAATTGTCGAAATTGTGGGTTTAACCGGCAATTTAAATTTCTTCTGAAGTCGTTCGGAAATGAAAGACGACTCAGAAGCCGGATCTATTAGCGCTCGAGCAGGATAACAAGCACCATGGTTAACAATATTGACCATGGCTGTTCCCAATAGAACTGCTTTGTTCTGCGACGCGTGAAATGTTTGTCGAATAGCAGTGCCTGCCGATGTGGATGGATCAATCACAGTGGAGAAGGACGAACAATTATTCAAACTTCGGGGTCGAAATGATGGAGCCGAAGAAGACAAATTGGAATTTGTGGGAGTCACCATCTGACTCGGACTGCTCACCATAGAGCTATCTCTGTGCAATAGAGTGTGATGTCTCTGATTGCACTTTCGACAATAACGACTATTACAATTTTTGACTTCGTGTCCCCTACGAAGACAATTTACACACAAACGATGCCTTTTAACTAATTTAAATCTATCGGCAGGTGTACTATCTACAAACCGATGGCAAAGGTGTAATCGGTGTTGCTCTAAACAAAGAACGCAACAAGAATCAGAGGACGAACGAGGATTGGAAGCTATACATTTACGAGATACGGAACTCTTTCTATTATTTGAGTTTGACACAGTATTACCATTTCTCATCTCATGCAAACACAGTAGAGTACGAATTCTCTCTGTCAAGAATGCATCTAACTCTTTCCAAGATGAAAGAGACGATTTGGATTTTACACTTTGCTCCCATAAAGCGTGTGTCAATTTGGGTAATTTTTGCAAACAAATAAATACCACGATCGGATCCCAATTATCCGTAGGTATGTCATAGATTGCCATTGCGGAAAGACAACTATTAATTCCGCGTTGAAGTGACTTAAGTCCTGAACTACTTTCCTGATCCAGCACAGGAAGTGCGAATAAATACTTTAAATGGCTATGTACAATCAAACGTGGATTATCATACGTGGAATTCAATGCATTCCACGCAGGTTCAAAACTCCGATGAGTCAAAGGAAATTTCGAGACAATTTCTCGAGCCTCACCACTAGTTTTACTCACCAGATGACATAGACGCTCAATGTCTGTCAATCGGGAGTTATTAATATAAACCGCACTAAATAAATCTCTGAAAGTGGGCCAATCAAGAATATTTCCACTGAAAATATCGATATTGCATGGAGGAATCGCGAGATTATGAAAGTTATCAACATTAGGAGAATCAACAACAAAGCTTTGACCTATTCTAGTATTCCCAATATTCAATATTTCGGAACTAGATGTCTGTATTCCCACCTCACGAGAAGAGTGGGACGACGAGCTCATGTTATTAACGGAGGCATCAACTGACGGCTTTCCCGGAAGAATATTATCGGGATGCTCCGCTACTGATGAATTTATTTGAATTCCTAAATTTAGATAACAATCTTATTTATAATTGATACGCAAAGCATGTATTCCTTATACGAAACCTCATATTTACTATATACACTATCAAGATCTTCAGGATTTCGAATGTGGGAGAGACAATTATTGAAACTTTCCTCAACACATTTCCACAATTTTTCAATTTCCTCACTCCTAACCTCAATATCATAAATATCTAATTCGTCTTCCTTCAATGCACCGAAGTGTGCCACGAATCTCACAATAGAGGTGGAAGCACGAATAAATAAGTTCAAAGGAGTGGAAGCCATTTTTACAAATAATGAAATAATTCTAAGTTCAAGAAAAATCAACGTGAATATTATACAAAATAAATGTCTAAATGAAATGAAATCTACACGAAAACGATAAAAACTTCCAAAAAGTTAAATACTAATTCAAATAATATTTCAGAATTAACAAATTTGTTAAAAATGGAAGGTTTTAAAAACAAAAACGAATTAAATAATATAAATTTGAATAAAATATATCTAGATATCAACAAAATAACTACCAATTTTAGCGTATAAATTATTGAATCAAACAAAAAAAAACTACCGAATGTAGCGTTTTATGATTAAAAATCACAATGAATATTAAAAATCTTCAAAATTATAAATTTGCAATGCCACAATTTGCGCCCTAAACAATACAAAATCCAATTGATCAATTGTAGAGCAGTCTTAAAATTCAATCAATTTTAATTTGCAACTATATGCACAACAAAATGTAAAAAAGTATTCAAAATAAATTACTAATAGCCAGTAATATGCAAAAAATATACACCCGACACAATAGTAAGGTCCAAACGATCGATTGAAGAGCACTTTTAAAATTCACAACAAATAGTAAATGAATATTAAAAATCAGAAAATTAAATAATATGCAACTATATGCACAATAAAATACAAATAAATATGTTAAATTCAATAAATGAAATGTGAGCAACAATATGCTAAATAAGCACCCTACACTATACAAAAGTCCAATTGACCGATTGTAGGGTGCGCTGGATTTTAAAATGTCCAAAATTATGTAAATATTATTCCCTGACACAAATATTATATTTACCATAAAATATAATAATATGTGTCACTGTCCTAATATACCAGCCGGGGACTGTGTAATAATACACTGGCCGGAGACCGTGCAATAAAACGGACACAACAGAAAAGGGAATTAGCGAAAATACAGTATGTATGCTTACATGCGTGTGTATATCTATTCGCATGTAAGTGGCTGACTGGCCAACTAGCCAGAACAACAAAGCGACGATGCTGAAGTATGTAACTATACGTACGTATGTAAATCAACAATTAGGTAGCCACGAATAGGCTGTAAACGTACGTATGTCACAGGAATATGTATGAATATATATCTATGTATTTTTGCAGGGGATGATATGCAAACCAAAACTATCAATAGATTTGAAATAATAACCAAGATCTTCAACTAATTTTACAACAACAAATAGAAGATCGTAAACGATATTTTCTCTACGAATTTAGAGAAAAACAAAAGTAACCAAATATGAAGACGAATTATTACTTTTTGTTTTGGTACTAATATTCCCGTATGCCTGTCCGCGAATGGACTTTGACCGATCGTCAACAAAAGGAGGGAATCCGTGACGCGTTGTAATGACGGCCACACAAACAAACGAAACACTTTATTATTATTGTTTTTGCTCACTTGCACTATACGTACCTGTATTAATTAATTTAGGTGGACTGTATAAAATTCCAGATGTAGTCCGCTGGAATATCCGGCTCGAAGGACCAAATGTTAAGTCCGCACTATAGGGACTTGGGTGGTTGGCAGGTACAGTGCAATCGAAAGTCTCCCAATAGAGTCAGTACGCCCAATGCGTACTCGTGAGCAAAAAAGAAATAGAAATAAGACACAATATGTTTATGAATAAAAGGTTTCGACCAATGCCGAGTATTTATTGGTAACGATATTACCTTATTAGCACAACTATATGTGCGTAGCTTACAATTTAAGCCAAGGTGTTCACAACGATATGTGTAGCCAGTCAGTTAACAACGAAAGCACTCAAGTAATAATAATGTTGTTTGTTGACACATAGATGCCTAAAGGTGGCGCAATAGCAAAATGTAAACAAAAGTCCGTTGAAATCTGTCAGCCTCATACTATTACAAGGATGTAATAATGAGGAGTAGACAGATTTCAACGGCTACGACCTTTCAAATTAAAGGCAAACTATTTAACTATTTTACACATCGATTCTTGCTTAAACACCTTTGTTATCAAATTCGTTTAAAAATCCAATTTTTCGCTAATTTTGTTTATCATTCGTATAAATTGTAATATCCTCTTTTCTTGGTTTTAGCTATTGTGCAAATTTTGAAATCCCTTGTTTTGAATATAGATTACTTCATATTTTGGTTAAATTTATAAATGGCTTCCGCTCCCTTTAATTCATTCATTCGTTCTTCCAACTCTATGGTGAGATTCGCTGCACATTTCGGTGCATTGAAGGATGACGAATTAGATATTTATGATATTGAGGTTTGGAGTGAGGAAATTGAAAAATTGTGGAAATCTGTTGAGGAAAGTTTCAATAATTGTCTCTCACATATAGAAAATCCTGGAGATCTCGATTTATTATATAGCAAGTATGAGGTTTCATCTAAAGAATACATGGTTTGCGTATCTGCTATAAAAAGATTGTTATCAAAGATTAGAAGTTCCGATAGATCGTCTCTGAATTCTTCTACAAACAATTCAGTAATTTCAGTAACGGAGCATCCCGATAATATTCTTCCGGCCGTCAGTCGATGCCTCCGTTAATAATATGAGCTCGTCGTCCCACTCTTCTCGTTATTGTTGATTCTTCTAATGTCGATAACTTTCATAACCTTGCGATTCCTCCTTGCAATATTGATATTTTTAGTGGAAATATTCTTGATTGGCCCACTTTCAGAGATTTGTTTAGTGCGGTGTTTATTAATAACTCCCGATTGACAGACATTGAGCGTCTTGTCATCTGGTGAGTAAAACTAGTGGTGAGGCTCGAGAGATCGTCTCGAAATATCCTCTAACTCATCGGAGTTTTGAACCTGCGTGGAATGCCTATAATTCCACTTTTTTTATTTGTTAAAACATATGGATGTTTTAAGGGAGGCGGCAAATGTTTAAGCAAGAATTGCTATTTAAAATAGTTAAATAGTTAGCCTTTGATTTGAAAGGCAATAGCCGTTGAAATCTGTTCACTCCTCTTTATTACATCCTTGTAATAGTATGAGACTGACAGATTTCAACGGCCTTTGTTTACATTTTTGAGTTTGCGCCACCTTGAGGCATCTATATGTCAACAAGCATTATTATTACTTGATAACTCTCGTTGTAACCTACTGGCTACACAAACATATTGTGAACACCTTGGCTTAAATTGTAAGCTACGTACATATAGTTGTACATCAAGGTAATAAAACTATTGTGTTTTTTCTCTTTATTTTTGCTCACGAGTACGCATTAGGCGTACTGACTCTATCGGGAGATTCGTTGCACTGTACCTGCCAACCACCCAAGTCCCTATAGTGCGGACTTAACAATGGCTTTAAAGCGTTTATATGGAACATTTGCTGATTGATCAATGCAAGAGATTTGAAATTAATTTAAACAAACACAATGAATTTCTAACGTCTATATATTTGTATTGAACATATTTGAAATTGCCTTATAGATGTTATTGATAAATACAACCAGGAATTTATTTACCATTATTTTATATGTCAATATGGCAACAACTCGTAAGCTTCGTAAGTTATCCACTTTAAGAATCTGAGTCCTATTTCTAGACCGGCATTCCATTAGAACCTTAGTTCTCCAAACCTGAACCTTAAAGTGTAAGTTATACTTACTGCCACATGTTTCCATAATGCTAGAGAAGTTTAACATTATTATATACCTATTCGTGTGCTTTAGCACGAACGCAATTCACCTAGAACTGTGCTGTAACCTTTCTTCCGAATCCTTTTTAGCTGCATTCGTTCGTTTCGTAGGTCGCCGAGCGTTACCTCTCAAGGTAATATCTGACAACGGCACAAATTTCATTGGAAAGGAAGCTGTGATACGAATTCAAACAATTTTTAAATCATTATGTTTTTTGTTGGGCTTTTTTGGTCAGATAATGTTTATGCAAATAAAACGATTTTTATTTCATATTTTGCTCGACGTTTCGTTGGCTTTTTCCAACATTTTCAAGAGATGATTTATTGATCTGTTGACAAAGAAAAATGAAGATGTATTTGCTTTCATTACATTTCAAATATTGCACTTATTTGTAACTTACTTTAATTATTTGTCATTTTTCTATTATTTACTTAGATTAAAAAACGGGACTCCACCAACATTTATATAATGAAAACAATCGAAAAAGCGTAAAGTTCGGCAGGGCCGAACTTTGGATACCCTCCACCATAGATATACTGACAGGTACTTGAAATAAAAATATAGGGAAAATACCAAAAAGTGGACCTATATCGACATTTCCACAAACCGGTTATATAAACCACAATGTAAACTATAAAACAAATTTCAGAAATTTTTAATGGACAATTATTCTCTCAGCTTTATGGATAATGAGGGCATATACACTTTGACATATACACTATCTCGATATCCTTCGCAGGTGAAATGATTACAACAGAGTGTTAATATAAACAAGTGAAAAAGCGTTAAGTTCGGCCGGGCCGAACTTTGGATACCCTCCACCATAGATATACTGACAGGTACTTGATATGAAAATATAGGGAATATAAACCATAATACAAATTTTAAAATGGATAAATGGATGAGAGTGTATACACTTTGACACGGTGAAAATGCGCCTCATCGAAATATATTTGTTTTAGACACCATGTTTCTTTGGACAAAATCCGTATAAATAATGGGGTTATATGGGCACTAGCCTAAAAAGGGGGCGAATATTCATAGCTGTTGTGGATTTGTTACCATATACGACTACAAAATACCAAATTGCAGCTAGCACCACCCAAATTAATGAAACCCTCCTGAAGCACAAAAAATAGAGTATTCCACACTTCACAATCCGAAGAAGATTTTCTCAAAAGATTTTCTCGGTGGGATAGGGCTATTCGTGTTATCGAAAAGTGGTTTGTTTCCCATCTCCTCTTATATCTCACGAAGAATTTGTAGAAGCAAAAACTCGAATAATTATCTTGGCTCAAAAGTCGCGATTACTTTGGACTTAAGGGACCCCCCCCCCATTCTCGATATTAATTTTTCAAGATTTTCAATGGGCTGGTAAATCAATACCAATGCTTGTTAAGGTTTGTAACTTTACACATATATATAAGTGAAGATTTAACATAGAAGGAACATAATTTACAAAAATTTTTTTTGTTGTTTTGTTTTTTGTAATTAAAGAAAAGTCCTTATTTTTGATGGCGGGCATGATAACTCCTCACTGGAACATCGGAACCCGAAAATTTTGAAGTTGAAAAAATATTTTTGGAAAATCCCCAATTTTTTACAAAAACCAAAGTTAAACCCGATTGGCTTTATCCTAGTTCATACGATAGCTATACACTCACAGAGAAACGTGTTAAAATTTGGAATCGATTGGGTTATTAGTTTTTGAGTTATCGTGCCCGCCATTCGCAAAAAAATGTTTAGAGAAAAAGCGTCTAAAGTTTGAGAAGCCCTTCAGCCGTCACTTGATGCTGACACAATAAATCGGCTATATCTTCAAGAGTTCTTGAGATTTTCATTTGAAAATATGTAGGGACATTCTTTAATTAGTGTAGATTCCAATTATATCAACAACATTTTTGATCACGAGATGGGGGGGTCCCCTTAAACAATACTTACATGTTCATAAGAAAAGCTCACTATTCCCTCTTAATCCTTTCATTGACAAACAAAATATTATCCGCGTAAATGGAAGAATTTCTTCGGTATCGCCTACAACGCACGCTATCCCATAATACTACACAAGGATTTGGAATATACCACAGTATGTATCAATTTTATCCACGACGCTTTGCTTTATGCCGAAAATAATTTAATGTTACGCACCATTCGTGAACAATATTACATAACCCGATGGCGATCATTAATTAAAAAATGTGTAAGAAATTGCAAAAATACTTTATCTATATCAAAAGATTCAATTCCAAATCATGGCAGATCTTCCCTTAGAGAGGAGTAAATTTTCACTTCCATTTTCATATAAGGTCTTCACTCGCCCGTTATCCATCAAAACGCAGCACATATAGGAGGGTTGTGGGAAGCAGGCGATTAGTTTTTTAAGTTGCTCAGAACCAGAAATATGTCTTTGAAGAGTTTAATACGCTGCTCGTACTCCTGCTGGAGTCATAACTAGAGATATAACTCAATTGTGTCCCATCTTCTCTGATAATTATCATAACTAATCAAAATGTATTCCAATATTCTTTTCTCATTACTTTGAACATTCATTCTCTTGCTGTTACGTGACATTTAGGTTACATCATATAAATAACTAATTCATTTCATTCTTAACAGGACACCCCGTAATCCTCAAATTCAGAAATGCCTTATATGCGAACATTTCCACTCATTAATATTTTGTAGGAAATTCCTTGACATGAATATTCGACAACGTAGAAGAGAAGTAAGACGCCTAGAGTACTGTTTTAATTGCCTTGCTCAGTCCCATAAAATAATGAATAGCACTACACTTTGCTTCATCTTCCTCCTGTACAGACGTTTACCTTCGATCAAATCCTACAATGACAGAGAAGTTTGCAAATAATGACTGAAGCCAACCAGCGTGAGCACGAAGACGACGGAATGAGCTCATCTGCAAGATCAATTTCCACACATAGAGTAAATAGGAGATTCCGTACTTCCGAAAGAGGAAGAGAAAAATACTATACAGAGGATGCAAAAAGAGTTCCTACTCCAATGAGAAGGAAAAAATTCAATTCTACAAACATCATTGAGAGGTCTCAAAGCATGTTGAAACAACGCATACTCTTACAACTGGTCATCATGGCTGTTTAAGCAATAGCCGTTAACCCCTGTTCACTCCTCTTTATTACATCCTTGTAATAGTATGAGACTGACAGATTTCAACGGCCTTTGTTTACATTTTTGAGTTTGCGCCACCTTAAGGCATCTATATGTCAACTCTCGTTGTAACCTACTGGCTACACAAACATATTGTGAACACCTTGGCTTAAATTGTAAGCTACGTACATATAGTTGTACATCAAGGTAATATCGTTACCAATCAATAAATACTCGGCATTGGTCGAAACCCTTTACTAATAAAAACATATTGTGTTTTATTTATTTCTCTTTTATTTTATTGCTCAGGAGAACGCATTGGGCGTACTGGCTCTATTGGGAGAACCTCGCTTGCACTGTACCTGCCAACCACCCAAGTCCCTATAGTGCGGACTTAACATTTGGTCCAATCGAACCGGATATTCCAGCGGATTACATTTGGAATTATATACAGTCCACCTAAAATTAATAATTATTGGTACGTATAGTGCAAGTGAGCAAAAAATAATAATAATATCAAAGTGTTCGTTTGTTTGTGTGGCCGTCATTACAACGCGTCACGGATTCCCTCGTTTGTTGACAATCGGTCAAAGTCCATTCGCGGACAGCCATACGGGAACATTAAGAACAAAACAAAAAGTAATAATTAGTTATTCTTTACATTTGGTTACTTTCTTATCTAATTCGTAGAGAAAATATCGTTTACGTTCTTCAATTTGTTTTCGTAAAATTCGCTGAAGAACTGCTATTTTATTACATACCTATTGATAGTTTTGTTTTGCATATCATCTCCTGCGATAATATACAAAATATATTCATAAATATTCCTGTGACATACGTACGTTTACAGCCTATTCGTGGCTGCCTAATTGTTGATTTACAAACGTACGTATTGTTACATACTCCAGCATCGTCGCTTTGTTGTTCTGGCTAGTTGGTCAGCCAGTCGCTTGCATGCGAATAAATACACACACGCATGTAAGCATACATACTGCATTTTCGCTAATTCCCTTTTCTGTTGTGTCCGTTTTATTGCACGGTCTCCGGCCAGTGTATTATTACACAGTCCCCGGCTGGTATATTAGGACAGTGACACATATTATTATATTTTATAGTAAATATAATATTTGTGTCAGGGAATAATATTTACATAATTTTGGACATTTTAAAATCCAGCGCACCCTATAATCGGTCACTTCGACTTTTCTATTGTGTAGGGTGCATATTTAGCATATCGTTGCTTATATTCAATTATTTGAATTTTAAATATTTATTTATCTTTTATTCTGCATATCGTTGCAAATTAAAAACATTTATCGATTTTTTATTTGTATTTAATATTTCTTGTGCATTTTAACCATCAATTGGATTTAGTATTGTGGGGTGTATATCTAGCATATTGTTGCTATTTTTTAATTTATTGCAATTTTATTATTTATTGTGTATATAGTTGCAAATTATTTAATTTTTGGGTTTTTAATATTAGTTGTGAATATTTTTATGCGCTACAATCGGTCGTTTGGACTTTTGTATTGTGTAGGGTGTATATTTGGCATATAGTTGCATATTGTTTTTTTTAGTAATTTTAATAATTTATTCGCATTTTATTACCAGTTTCTATTATAAAACTATACAATCGGTAGATTTGTTTGTTTAATTGTCTGCTACAATTGGTAGTATATTTTATTTTTGGATTTTTGTATATTTTCACCATTATACGATATTTCAAATATCCCATATTTCAGTTTTGAAATTTTGAATTATTTATCGTAATCATTTATTGATAGCTAGTGGGGTTAGATTAAAACCTTTGTTATCAAATTCGTTTAAAAATCCAATTTTTCGCTAATTTTGTTTATCATTCGTATAAATTGTAATATCCTCTTTTCTTGGTTTTAGCTATTGTGCAAATTTTTAAATCCCTTGTTTTGAATATAGATTACTTCATATTTTGGTTAAATTTATAAAATGGCTTCCGCTCCCTTAAATTTATTCATTCGTTCTTCCAACTCTATGGTGAGATTCGCTGCACACTTCGGTGCATTGAAGGAAGACGAATTAGATATTTATGATATTGAGGTTAGGAGTGAGGAAATTGAAAAATTGTGGAAATCTGTTGAGGAAAGTTTCAATAATTGTCTCTCACATATAGAAAATCCTGGAGATCTCGATTTATTATATAGCAAGTATGAGGTTTCATCTAAAGAATACATGGTTTGCGTATCTGCTATAAAAAGATTGTTATCAAAGATTAGAAGTTCTGATAGATCGTCTCTGAATTCTTCTACAAACAATTCAGTAATTTCAGTAACGGAGCATCCCGATAATATTCTTCCGGCCGTCATTCGATGCCTCCGTTAATAATATGAGCTCGTCGTCCCACTCGTGAGGTGGGAATACAAACATCTAACTCCGCAATATTAAGTATTGGAACCCTAGTGTAGACACCGGCTTTATTGTTGATTCTTCTAATGTCGATAACTTTCATAACCTTGCGATTCCTCCTTGCAATATTGATATTTTTAGTGGAAATATTCTTGATTGGCCCACTTTCAGAGATTTGTTTAGTGCGGTGGCTTAAATTGTAAGCGGCAAATGTTTAAGCAAGAATTGCTATTTAAAATAGTTAAATAGTTAGCCTTTGATTTGAAAGGCAATAGCCGTTGAAATCTGTTCACTCCTCTTTATTACATCCTTGTAATAGTATGAGATTGACAGATTTCAACGGCCTTTGTTTACATTTTTGAGTTTGCGCCACCTTGAGGCATCTATATGTCCACAAGCATTATTATTACTTGATAACTCTCGTTGTAACCTACTGGCTACACAAACATATTGTGAACACCTTGGCTTAAATTGTAAGCTACGTATATATAGTTGTACATCAAGGTAATAAAACTATTGTGTTTTTTCTCTTTTTTTTTGCTCACGAGTACGCATTGGGCGTACTGACTCTATCGGGAGATTCGTTGCACTGTACCTGCTAACCACCCAAGTCCCTATAGTGCGGACTTAACAATGGCTTTAAAGCGTTTATATGGAACATTTGCTGATTGATCAATGCAAGAGATTTGAAATTAATTTAAACAAACACAATGAATTTCTAACGTCTATATATTTGTATTGAACATATTTGAAATTGCCTTATTGATCTTATTGATAAATACAACCAGGAATTTATTTACCATTGTTTTATATGTCAATATGGCAACAACTCGTAAGCTTCGTAAGTTATCCACTTTAAGAATCTGAGTCCTATTTCTAGACCGGCATTCCATTAGAACCTTAGTTCTCCAAACCTGAACCTTAAAGTGTAAGTTATACTTACTGCCACATGTTTCCATAATGCTAGAGAAGTTTAACATTATTATATACCTATTCGTGTGCTTTAGCACGAACGCAATTCACCTAGAACTGAGCTGTAACCTTTCTTCCGAATCATTTTTAGCTGCATTCGTTCGTTTCGTAGGTCGCCGAGCGTTACCTCTCAAGGTAATATTTGACAACGGCACAAATTTCATTGGAAAGGAAGCTGTGATACGAATTTAAAAAATTTTTAAATCATTATGTTTTTTGTTGGGCTTTTTTGGTCAGATAATGTTTATGAAAATAAAACGATTTTTATTTCATATTTTGCTCGACGTTTCGTTGGCTTTTTTCCAACATTTTCAAGAGATGATTTATTGATCTGTTGACAAAGAAAAATGAAGATGTATTTGCTTTCATTACATTTCAAATATTGCACTTATTTTTAACTTACTTTAATTATTTGTCATTTTTCTATTATTTACTTAGATTAAAAAACGGGACTCCACCAACATTTATATAATGAAAACAATCGAAAAAGCGTAAAGTTCGGCAGGGCCGAACTTTGGATACCCTCCACCATAGATATACTGATAGGTACTTGAAATAAAAATATAGGGAATATACCAAAAAGTGGACCTATATCGACATTTCCACAAACCGGTTATATAAACCACAATGTAAACTATAAAACAAATTTCAGAAATTTTTAATGGACAATTATTCTCTCAGCTTTATGGATAATGAGGGCATATACACTTTGACATATACACTATCTCGATATCCTTCGCAGGTGAAATGATTACAACAGAGTGTTAGAACCAAACCCAAAACGCGAAAAAAACAGATAAGTTAAGTTAAGCGTTAAGTTCGGCCGGGTCGAACTTTGGATACCCTCCACCATAGATATACTGACAGGTACTTGATATGAAAATATAGGGAATATAAACCATAATACAAATTTTAAAATGGATAAATTACCCTCAGCCTTAGCCATAAGGCTGAGGTAATTGAGATGAGAGTGTATACACTTTGACACGGTGAAAATGCGCCTCATCGAAATATATTTGTTTTAGACACCATGTTTCTTTGGACAAAATCCGTTTCAGAAAATTTAGACGATTTTAATATAAATAATGGGGTTAGATGGGCACTAGCCCAAAAAGGGGGCGAATATTAATAATTGTTGGTGGATTTGTTACCATATACGACTACAAAATACCAAATTGCAGCGAATTCGGTTGAAAAATGCGCTCAAGAACCCCAAAATACCGAAAATTGGGTGTACCCTTATGTGGGGGCTACCCGAAAAAATTGACCAATGTTCATAACTTTTTGTGGAGAGATTTGGAATCTATTAAGAACTCAAAATACTAAATTACAGCCAACTCGGTGGAAAAATACGATTAAGACGCCCAAAATACTGAAAATTATAAATAGTGGACCTATATTTATAATTTTTTGTAGGGACATTTAGTACCCAATAAGAACCCAATGTACCAAATTTCAGCGAATTCGGCTAAAAAACGCGCTCAAGAACCCAAAAATACCGAAATTTGGCGGGTACCCTTATATGGGAGCTATGCCTATACGTGAACCGATATATCCCATCTTCGAACTTGACCTGCCTGCAGACAAAAGACAACCCTATGCAAAATTTCAGCACCCTATCTCCATTCCTTCAGAAGATAGCGTGATTACAACAGACGGACCGACATGGCTAGATCGTCTTAGAATTTTACCCTGATCAAGAATATATGAGGCATCTATATGCCAGCAAGCATTATTATTACTTGATAACTCTCGTTGTAACCTACTGGCTACACAAACATATTGTGAACACCTTGGCTTAAATTGTAAGCTACGTACATATCGGTGTACATCAAGGTAATATCGTTACCAATCAATAAATATCGGCATTGGTCGAAACCATTTTATAAATAAAACTATTGTGTTTTATTTCTCTTTATTTTTGCTCACGAGTACGCACTGGGCGTACTGACTCTATCGGGATCAATGATCAATGGAAGAGATTTGAAATTAATTTAAACAAACACAATGAATTTCTAACGTCTATATATTTGTATTGAACATATTTGAAATTGCCTTATTGAGCTTATTGATAAATACAACCAGGAATTTATTTACCATTATTTTATATGTCAATATGGCAACAACTCGTAAGCTTCGTAAGTTATCCCCTTTAAGAATCTGAGTCCTATTTCTAGACCGGCATTCCATTAGAACCTTAGTTCTCCAAACCTGAACCTTAAAGTGTAAGTTATACTTACTGCCACATGTTTCCATAATGCTAAAGAAGTTTAACATTATTATATATCTATTCGTGTGCTTTAGCACTAATGCAATTCACCTAGAACTGTGCTGTAACCTTTATTCCGAATCATTTTTAGCTGCATTCGTTCGTTTCGTAGGTCGCCGAGCGTTACCTCTCAAGGTAATATCTGACAACGGCACAAATTTCATTGGAAAGGAAGCTGTGATACGAATTTAAACAATTTTTAAATCAATATGTTTTTTTTTGGGCTTTTTTGGTCAGATAATGTTTATGAAAATAAAACGATTTTTATTTCATATTTTGCTCGACGTTTCGTTGGCTTTTTCCAACATTTTCAAGAGATGATTTACTGATCTGTTGACAAAGTCAAAATGAAGATGTATTTGCTTTCATTACATTTCAAATATTGCACTTATTTTTAACTTACTTTAATTATTTGCCAATTTTCTATTATTTACTTAGATTAAAAAACGGGACTCCACCAACATTTATATAATGAAAACAATCGAAAAAGCGTAAAGTTCGGCAGGCCCGAACTTTGGATACCCTCCACCATAGATATACTGACAGGTACTTGAAAAAAATATATAGGGAAAATACCAAAAAGTGGACCTATATCGACATTTCCACAAACCGGTTATATAAACCACAATGTAAACTATAAAACAAATTTCAGAAATTTTTAATGGACAATTATTCTCTCAGCTTTATGGATAATGAGGGCATATACACTTTGACAAATACACTATCTCGATATCCTTCGCAGGTGAAATGATTACAACAGAGTGTTAGAACCAAACCCAAAACGCGGAAAAAACAGATAATTATATTAATATAAACAAGTGAAAAAGCGTTAAGTTCGGCCGGGCCGAATTTGGATACCCTCCACCATAGATATACTGACAGGTACTTGATATGAAAATATAGGGAATATAAACCATAATACAAATTTTAAAATGGATAAATTACCCTCAGCCTTAGCCATAAGGCTGAGGTAATTGAGATGAGAGTGTATACACTTTGACACGGTGAAAATGTGCCTCATCGAAATATATTTGTTTTAGACACCATGTTTCTTTGGACAAAATCCGTTTCAGAAAATTTAGACGATTTTAATATAAATAATGGGGTTATATGGGCACTAGCCCAAAAAGGGGGCGAATATTATTAATTGTTGGTGGATTTGTTACCATATACGACTACAAAATACCAAATTGCAGCGAATTCGGTTGAAAAATGCGCTCAAGAACCCCAAAATACCGAAAACTGGGTGTACCCTTATATGGGGGCTACCCGAAAAAATGGACCAATGTTCATAACTTTTTGTGGAGAGATTTGGAATCTATTAAGAACTCAAAATACTAAATTACAGCCAACTCGGTGGAAAAATACGATTAAGACGCCCAAAATACTGAAAATTATATATAGTGGACCTATATTTATAATTTTTTGTAGGGACATTTAGTACCCAATAAGAACCCAATGTACCAAATTTCAGCGAATTCGGCTAAAAAACGCGCTCAAGAACCCAAAAATACCGAAATTTGGCGGGTACCCTTATATGGGAGCTATGCCTATACGTGAACAGATATATCCCATCTTCGAACTTGACCTGCCTGCATACAAAAGACAACCCTATGCAAAATTTCAGCACCCTATCTCCATTCCTTCAGAAGATAGCGTGATTACAACAGACGGACGGACATGGCTAGATCGTCTTAGAATTTTACCCTGATCAAGAATATATATACATAATAGGGTCGGAAATTAATATTTCGGTGAGTTACAAACGGAATGACAAAATTAATATACCCTCCATACTATGGTGGAGGGTATAATAAATAATAAATAAAACACAGTTAAATATTAGGTATATTACAGAGATGGTGTTAGCTAATTGCAATGGAATACTGAAGTTTAGTACTGTCTTTGTCTTCCTTTGTGTTTATTGATTTGGCAATTTTTTGTTGTATTCGCAGACTTTCTAATGTGTATCTTTTGTTTTCATTTCTAGCTTTGCCTATTATTTTGACGTTCTTAAAGTCATATGTGTGGCCAGTCTCTTTAATGTGCTGTGAGAGTGCTGTTTTTTCTGTTCCTTTATTTATGCCGTTTTGATGTTTATTTACTCTCACGCTTAGCATACGTTTTGTTCTACCCACATACACTTTACCGCATTTTTCATCATCGCTGCCTTAGCATGTTATTTCGTATACAACATTGTTTTGTTTTTCTTCTTTTGGTTTCGTTCTTTTAAATATCATTTGAAGTGTACTGTTTGATCGGTGTGCTATTGTTGTTGTTACGTCGTTTATGATATTTCGCAATGGGTGGGTAACTATTTTTCTTGAATATTCCTTCGTATTTTTCGATGTTTTTCTTTATGTATTGTTCGTCAGTGATGTATTTTATTTTGTTCAAAAGGCTTCTCGCAGTATTTACTTTCATATTCCTTGGTTGCGTCGAGTGGTAATTTATGATTCGTCCTGATGATGTTTCTTTGGTGTACCATTCTGTTAATAATTGATTGCCATTCCTGATACAAACGGAATGGATACGCTAATTATCCAAAAATGGTAGTTTGTTGTCAACTTCTTTTTCGATGGTGAATTGAATTTTCTTGTGGTATTCATTTAGAAGGCTAATTTTTGGATAGCACT
This sequence comes from Musca vetustissima, assembly GCF_032173495.1. Lineage (NCBI taxonomy): Eukaryota > Metazoa > Arthropoda > Insecta > Diptera > Muscidae > Musca > Musca vetustissima. The sequence goes on from NW_026888377.1 coordinate 29,689, forward strand.
GCAGATGGCAGATTGGAAGCAGGCGATAAGTTTTTTAAGTCCCTCTTTAAAAAAAGTTGCTCAGAACCAGAAATATGTCTTTGAAGAGTTTAATACGCTGCTCGTACTCCTGCTGGAGTCATAATTAGAGATATAACTCGATTGTGTCCCATCTTCTCTGATAATTATCATAACTAATCAAAATGTATTCCAATATTCTTTTCTCAATACATTGAACATTCATTCTCTTGCTGTTACGTGACATTTAGGTTACATCATATAAATAACTAATTCATTTCATTCTTAACAGGACACCCCGTAATCCTCAAATTCATAAATGCCTTATATGCGAACATTTCCACTCATTAATATTTTGTAGGAAATTCCTTGACATGAATATTCGACAACGTAGAATAGAAGTAAGACGCCTAGAGTACTGTTTTAATTGCCTTGCTCGGTACCATAAAATAATGAATAGCACTACACTTTGCTTCATCTTCCTCCTGTACAGACGTTTACCTACGATCAAATCCTACAAGGACAAAGAAGTTTGCAAAGAATGACTGAAGCCAACCAGCGTGAGCACGAAGACGACGGAATGAGCTCATCTGCAAGATCAATTTCCACACATAGAGTATATAGGAGATTCCGTACTTCCGAAAGAGGAAGAGAAAAATACTATACAGAGGATGCAAAAAAGAGTTCCTACTCCAATGAGAAGGAAAAAATCCAATTCTACAAACATCATTGAGAGGTCTCAAAGCATGTTGTAACAACGCATACTCTTACAACTGGTCATCATGGCTTTAAAGCGTTTATATGGAACATTTGCTGATTGATCAATGCAAGGGATTTGAAATTAATTTAAACAAACACAATGAATTTCTAACGTCTATATATTTGTATTGAACATATTTGAAATTGCCTTATTGATCTTGTAACTCGATCAATACAACCAGGAATTAATTTACCATTATTTTATATGTCAATATGGCAACAACTCGTAAGCTTCGTAAGTTATCCACTTTAAGAATCTGAGTCCTATTTCTAGACCGGCATTCCATTAGAACCTTAGTTCTCCAAACCTGAACCTTAAAGTGTAAGTTATACTTACTTAAAGTGTAAGTTATACTTACTGCCACATGTTTCCATAATGTTAGAGAAGTTTAACATTATTCATGGTCCTTCGAGAACTCACTGAAATCAACCTATGAAATCACATTCATTAAAAAAATCATTAATACCAAAAAAAAGAAACGTAAAATTCCTCATAATTGTAATATCCAAAAGATTGATTCCGTATGACACCTACTGAATAATATTGTTACCACAACTTCATTTAACAGCAATACTGTAACACGATCATCGTTATTATGAATTGCCATTGTTCTTGAAAAACTAGTAAAATAAATTATTGAAGTCTGGCCGAAAAAAATTGTGGTGAACTGATAAACAAAAACAACCCCAAATTCCGAACATAACCACAATTTAAAGCAACATAACCACAATTTAAAGAAATCTGCTCAAATTAGAAGATGAGTCAGTGGTATTATACCGAAGGATCTTAAATTATTAAAAAGTATATGTATTTCGACGATGTTCTCTCTGGGGCTCATAGTCCAGAAGCCGCCATAGATTCCCTATCTCAATTAATATCCATGCTGAATTCAGATAGATTTCCTCTAAAGAAAACTACTTCTAACGATCCTGAAATACTGAATTCAGTGTCTGTAGAACACATTTTGAACTCAAAAAATTTGAAGTTCTATGAAACTAGTGCCAATAAACACTAGAAGTTCAGTGGAATGCCATGCAGGACATGTTCTTGTATAAAGGCGAAGCCCCTTCAATGACTTATTCTATTACCAAACGCAAAATTCTTTCCATCGTTTCCAAAAATTTTGATCGCACTGGTTGGATATCTCCAGTCATTGTAGTAGCCAAAATTATGCTTGAGCAGTTATGGATAGAATGCACTCAAATGGATGAAAACGTCAAGTCTCATACTTTGCAAAAGTGGAATCAATTTGCGGAATCCTTATCTCAAATATCTAAATTCCAAATTTTCCCCTGCGTGTGTTTCTCAAATACATGGCTTTTGTGATGCCTCTGAGAAGGCTTATTGTGCAACTAGAATAATAAAATTCCTCATAATTCTAATATCCAAAAGTTTGATTCCGTATGACACCTACTGAACAATACTGTTACCACAACTCCATTTAACAGCAATACTGTAACACGATCATCGTTATTATGAATTGCCATTGTTCTTGACATTCGCAAAAATGGGTTTCTACTAAAATATTTGCAATAACATGTCAGACAAAACTCAAGTGACATATCAAATTATAAAAGAAGCAATAAATATCTTTCTTCCAAAAATGCAAAGAAAAACTAGTAAAATAAATTATTGAAGTCTGGCCGAAAAAAATTGTGGTGAACTGATAAACAAAAACAACCCCAAATTCCGAACATAACCACAATTTAAAGCAACATAACCACAATTTAAAGAAATCTGCTCAAATTAGAAGATGAGTCAGTGGTATTATATCCCGAAGGATCTCAAATTATTAAAAAGTATATGTATTTCGACGATGTTCTCTCTGGGGCTCATAGTCCAGAAGCCGCCATAGATTCCCTATCTCAATTAATATCCATGCTGAATTCAGATAGATTTCCTCTAAAGAAAACTACTTCTAACGATCCTGAAATACTGAATTCAGTGTCTGAAGAACACATTTTGAACGCAAAAAATTTGAAGTTCTATGAAACTAGTGCCAATAAACACTAGAAGTTCAGTGGAATGCCATGCAGGACATGTTCTTGTATAAAGTCGAAGCCCCTTCAATGACTTATTATATTACCAAACGCAAAATTCTTTCCATCGTTTCCACAACTTTTGATCGCACTGGTTGGATATCTCCAGTCATTGTAGTAGCCAAAATTATGCTTGAGCAGTTATGGATAGAATGCACTCAAATGGATGAAAACGTCAAGTCTCATACTTTGCAAAAGTGGAATCAATTTGCGGAATCCTTATCTCAAATATCTATCCAAATTTTCCCCTGCGTGTGTTTCTCAAATACATGGCTTTTGTGTTGCCTCTGAGAAGGCTTATTGTGCAACTAGAATAATAAAATTCCTCATAATTCTAATATCCAAAAGTTTGATTCCGTATGACACCTACTGAACAATACTGTTACCACAACTCCATTTAACAGCAATACGGTAACACGTTCATCGTTATTGTGAATTGTCATTGTTCTTGACTTTAGCAATAATTGGTTTCTACTAAAATATTTGCAATCACATGTCAGACGAAACTCAAGTGACATATCAAATTATAAAAGAAGCAAAAAATCTCTTTCTTCCAAAAATACACAGAAAAACTAGTAAAATAAATTATTGAAGTCTGGCCGAAAAAAAATTGCTGTGAACTGATAAACGAAACCAACACCAAATTCCGAACATAACCACAATTTAAAGCAACAAAGCATTCCAGAAAAACACTCGCTCGCAACATTGAGAATATCCGAAACTTATTGGGGATATTATTTAAATGGCACTCTACATGTCGGCCCCACCCTTCAAAATATTCCTTTCTCTAACCTCACCCACTCAAGATTATTCATTAAAGACGGTAACATTCGGTGTGAATTGTGGCCCTCGCTGGATAAATTTTCCCTTAAGTGTGTTTCTCAAATACATGGCTTTTTTTTGAGAAGGCTTATTGTGCAACTATTTTTCTGAGAGTTAGTCTAGGAAATTCTATGCATACACAATTGCTTGTATCTAAAATCAAAAACTGCCAATGTTCTACAAAAACTTCCAACGTTCGACAAGCAATCTACCCATTCGTTCGTTTTGTAGGTCGCCGATCGTTACCTTTCAAGGTAACAAATTTCTTTGGAGCTGAAAAGAAACTTCGATACGAATTTAAACAATTTTTGAATAGGACTGCGGATGGCGTTATTAAAAAATACATTCCCCAAGGCCTTCACTCGCAGTTTATCCCTCAAAACGCACCACACATGGGAGGGTTGTGGTAAGCAGGCGACATGTTTTTTAAGTCCCTCTTCAAAAAAGTTGCTCAGAACCAGAAATATACCTTCGAAGAGTACTGAATGAAGCAGTACTGAATTCTCGACCATTATCCCCAATGACTGATAACCCTCATGATCTATTAGCTTTAACTCCAGGACATTCTTAAGGAGGTGCTCCACTCGTGGCGTTACCCGAACCATCACCCGCCGATCTATCTCCCACTTGTAGATGGGAAAAACTAAAAAGTCAGCAACATCAGTATGCTCGTCGATGGAAAAATGAGTACATCGGAGAGCTACAGCGCAGATATATATATATATATATATATGGGCAATATTGCCAATTTTTTAATATTCCATTTTCAAAAAAAAAAAATCAGCTTTTTTTTTTTGTGGCACATCAATGATTTTTGGTAAACATATAGAGAAAAATGTTCTGACTCCAAACCCGTTCGCGATCAAACTTTCGTTTGATGCGCGCAAAAGTTATCGAGGTTTTAATTTTGGGCATAAGAAAAAACTATTAAAATTACACAGTTTATTATATTGATCAAAAACGTTGATATTTATCTTCCTCCGTAAAATAAGAATATGAATATATTATAATAATCGCGATGAAGTTGCACATCTTCGCGAAATATGAGAAAAATAAACAAGTGAGAGCGTTAAGTTCGGCCGGGCCGAATTTTGCATACCCTCCACCATAGATATACTGACAGGTACTTGAAATGAAAATATAGGGAATATAAACCATAATACAAATTTTAAAATGGATAAATTACCATCAGCCTTAGCCATAAGGCTGAGGTAATTGAGATGAGAGTGTATACACTTTGAAACGATGAAAATGTGCCTCATCGAAATATATTTGTTTTAGACACCATGTTTCTTTGGACAAAATCCGTTTCAGAAAATGTAGACGATTTTAATATAAACAAGTGAAAAAGCGGTAAGTTCGGCCGGGCCGAACTTTGGATACCCTCCACATTAGTTATATTGCCAGGTACTAGAAATGAAAATATAGGGAACATACCAAAAAGTGGACCTATATCGGCATTTCTAAAAACGAATTATTTACCATAATAAAAATTTTAGAAATTTTTAAATTATACCATCAGCCTTATTGCTAATGAGTGTGTATACACTTTATCCTCCGCAGGTGAAATGATTACGAAAGAGTTTTAGAACCAAACTCAAAACGCGGAACAAATCAGATAACTATTTTAATATAAATGGGGGGTTATATAGGGACTACCCCAAAAAGGATGCGAATATTAATAATTTTTGGTAAGGAAGTTTGTAACAATATACAAAGCAGCAAATTCGGTTGAAAATCGCGCTCAAGAACCCCAAAATACCGAAAATTGGGGGGTACCCTTATATAGGGGATATCCGAAAAAATTGACCTATATTTATAATTTTATGTGGAGAGATTTGGTACCCATTAAGAACTCGAAATACTAAATTACAGCCAATTTGGTAGAAAAATACGATCAAAACCCCCAAAATACTGCAAATTAGGAGGTACCGTTATATGGGGGCTACCAGAAAAAGTGGGCCTATATGTATAATTTTTTATGGGGACATTTAGTACCCAATAAGAACCCAATGCTACCAGAAAAAGTGGGCCTATATGTATAATTTTTTATGGGGACATTTAGTACCCAATAAGAACCCAATGTACCAAATTTCAGCGTATTCGGTTGAAAAACGCACTCAAGAACCGAACTATCTTCCGAAGGAATTTAGATAGGGTGCTGAAATTTTGCATAGGGTTGTCTTTTGTCTGCAGGCAGGTGAAGTTCGAAGATGGGATATATCGGTCCACGTTTAGGCATAGCTCCCATATAAGGGTACCCCCAAATTTTCAGAGTTTTGGGGTTCTTGAGCGCGTTTTTCAACCGAATTCGCTGAAATTTGGTACAATTTTGTATATTGGGTTCCTATTGGGTACCAAATATCTCCACTAAAAATTAGAAATATAAGTCAATTTTTTTCTGTTAGCCCCCATATAAAGGTACCCCCAAATTTCGGCATTTGGAGGTTCTTGAACGCGTTTTTCAACCGAAATCACTGAAATGTGGTATTTTGTAGCCGTATATGGAAACAAATCTCCCTACCAAAAATTATTAATAGTCAACCCCTTTTAGGCGTAGTTCCCATTTAACCCCATTTTTATACCCTCCACCGTAGTATGGAGGGTATATTAATTTTGTCATTCCTTTTGTAACTCACCGAATTATTCATTTTCGACCCTATAAAGTATATATATTCTTGATCAGGGTAAAATTCTAAGACGATTTAGCCATGTCCGTCCGTCTGTCCGTCCGTCCGTCTGTTGTAATCCCGCTATCTTCCGAAGGAATTTAGATAGGGTGCTGACATTTTGCATGGGGTTGTCTTTCGTCTGCAGGCAGGACAGGTTCGAAGATGGGATATATTGGTCCACGTTTAGGCATAGCTCCCATATAAGGGTACCCCCAAATTTTCGGAGTTTTGGGGTTCTTGAGCGCGTTTTTCAACCGAATTCGCTGAAATTTGGTACATTGGGTTCTTAATAGGTTCCAAATCCCTCCACAAAAAATTATGAATATAGGTCCATTTTTTCGGATAGCCCCCACATAAGGGTACCCCCAATTTTCGGTATTTTTGGGTTCTTGAGCGCGATTTTCAACCGAATTTTCTGCTTTGTGTATTGTAACAAACTTTCTTACCAAAAATTATTAATATTCGCATCCTTTTTGGGGTAGTCCCTATATAACCCCCTTTTTATATTAAAATAGTGATCTGATTTGTTCCGCGTTTTGAGTTTGGTTCTAAAACTCTTTTGTAATCATTTCACCTGCGGAGGATAAAGTGTATACACCCTCATTAGCAATAGGGCTGATGGTATAATTACCCTTTAAAAATTTCTAAAATTTGTATTATGATTTAAATAATCCGTTTTTAGAAATGCCGATATAGGTCCACTTTTTCGTATGTTCCCTATATTTTCATTTCTAGTACCTGGCAATATAACTAATGTGGAGGGTATCCAAAGTTCGGCCCGGCCGAACTTACCGCTTTTCACTTGTTTATATTGAAATCGTCTAAATTTTCTGAAACCGATTTTGTCCAAAGAAACATGGTGTCTAAAACAAATATATTTCGATGAGGCACATTTTCACCGTTTCAAAGTGTATACACTCTCATCTTATGATTTAAATAATCTGTTTTTAGAAATGCCGATATAGGTCCACTTTTTGGTATGTTCCCTATATTTTCATTTCTAGTACCTGGCAATATATCTATGGTGGAGGGTATCCAAAGTTCGGCCCGGCCGAACTTACCGCTTTTCACTTGTTTATATTGAAATCGTCTAAATTTTCTGAAACGGATTTTGTCCAAAGAAACATGGTGTCTAAAACAAATATATTTCGATGAGGCACATTTTCACCGTTTCAAAGTGTATACACTCTCATCTCAATTACCTCAGCCTTATGGCTAAGGCTGATGGTAATTTATCCATTTTAAAATTTGTATTATGGTTTATATTCCCTATATTTTCATTTCAAGTACCTGTCAGTATATCTATGGTGGAGGGTGTCCAAAGCTCGGCTGAACGTAACGCTTTTTCACTTGTTTATATTAATATAATTATCTGTTTTTCCGCGTTTTGGGTTGGTTCTACCACTCTGTTGTAACCATTTCACCTGCGAAGGATATCATGGATCTATAACCATTTTAACCGTGCCAAAGTGTATATGCCCTCATTATCCATAAAGCTGAGAGAATAATTGTCCATTAAAAATTTCTGAAATTTGTTTTATAGTTTACATTGTGGTTTATATAACCGGTTTGTGGAAATGTCGATATGGTATTTTCCCTTTATTTTTATTTCAAGTACCTGTCAGTATATCTATGGTGGAGGGTATCCAAAGTTCGGCCCGGACGAACTTAACGCTTTTTCACTTGTTTCGATTTTACCTTTAACACTTGAAATACTAACTCCTATGATTCTGAAGGTGAGGAAAGTAAAATCGTAGAAAATTGCTCATAAAACCAAGGGCTGGTAAATCAATACCAATGTTTGTTAAGGTTTGTATCTTTGCACATGTATAATTGAAGATTTAGAAGAGAAGAAAAATAGTTTACAAAAAATTGTTGTTATTGGTTTGTTGTTGTTTTTTGCAATTAAAGAAAAGTCCTTATTTTTGATGGCGAGCATGATAACTCCATCCGAAAATTCCAACGGTGTTAGAAAGAGTACATGTCTGGCTCTCGTATGAACTAGGATTTTTGACTTCGCTCTAATATTAACAAAATTAACCTTTGAAAAAATATCTTTCGCCGATTATTGACGGAAAACCAAGTCAAAAAATAAGGAAGGTTTTCACCGATTGGCTTTATCCTCGTTCATACGATAGCTATACACTTACAGAGAAACGTATAAAATTTTTGAATCGATTGAGTTATTAGTTTTTGAGTTATCGTGCACGCCATTCGCAAAAAAAAGTTTAGAGAAAAACGTGTTTAAAGTTTGAGAAGCCCTTCAGCAGTCACTTGATGCCGACACAATAAATCGGCTATATCTTCAAGAGTTCTTAAGATTTTCACTTGAAATTTTGTAGGGACATTCAATAATTAGTGTAGATTCGAATTATATCAAAAACAATTTGACACCGAGAACAACAGACGCCTGTGATCAGGCTGAGAATGTTTTTTACCCATAAAATTCACACTGCCCCAGGGTAGCGTGATCACTTCTTATACCCTCCATCATAGTATGGAGGGTATATTAATTTTGTCATTCCGTTTGGATATATTCATTTTACCCTATAAATCAGTGTAAAATTTTAGCCATGTACGTCCGTCTGTTGCAATCTTCTTAAGGAATTGAGATAGGGTGCTGAAATTAAGCATAGGTATGTCTTTTGTCTGCATGCAGGTCAAGTTAAAAATTTTTGCATCCATATGGGCTAAGCCTGATGGTAATTTATCCATTTTAAATTTTGTATTATGGTTTATATTCCCTATATTTTCATTTCAAGTACCTGTCAGTATATCTATGGTGGAGGGTATCCAAAGTTCGGCTGAACGTAACGCTTTTTCACACGGTTAAATCCTTGGATTAATTAAAAAATTAAATTTTAAGTATCGTTAAAAATTTTTGCACACGGTTAAAGTATATAAAATTCTACATCACTCGTCGTTGAAATAAATGTCAAAAGTGGACTGGTGTTTTTGTAGTGAAACTTCAAAGTTAAACTTCATACAAATTTTTGTGCCAAAAAAGGCTGAAAAAAGTGAAAACGTTCCCGTTGAAAATTTTATTTATTTAAAAAAGTATTGTAAAAGTTAAACATTTTTCAACGGAACCATGAAGTTTAGGTTATTTTGCAAATACTTCGTTAACATTTGAGTATGAAATTGTGTTTGGAAGTGATTAAGATTTAGTTATTTATATTGAAAATGCCAAAAAAAAATTAATATTTTTATATTTTAAATGGATAAATAGTTATTATTCGTCCACATTCGTGTCATAATTATTGGTTTATATTAAAGAGGACATAAATCTGTGTTATATTGCAAAATTTTACGCTGCCCTTTTGTGCCTTTTAGAAGCTATGCATTGTTTAATACAAGTGTTGCAGCAGTCAAATTAGCTAAAAGTCACATTGATCTCGTGGCTGGTGCTGTTGTTGAGTGTTGTGTTTTCTTGTTTTTCATGTTATTTTTTCTAATTATTTTATTGTTGTTATTTTTGTTTCTTTTAATAATATTCTTTCTTACAATAATATTTTGTTTTTGTTTATTTTAATAATATTCATTGTTTTGACAAATAGTGATTGTGCTGTGCAGTTTCAAGTAGTCGGGTAAAAGGGTTCTTTATTAGAATTTTTTTATAGGTACAAGTTCGAACGTTGTTTTTTATAATCGTCGAAGCTTATGATGAATTCGAGCGCTCAAACAATGAATGACAAGATGACATTTTTAGCTAAAGAAATCAAAAAAAAAAAACGCACCAAAACGCTAAAAAAATCTGCCGAAATAACAAAAATATATGTTAATTTAATAAAATGGCACGTGTCGGTTATAGCTGTATCCAGTGGCCATGAGATTAATAATGAAGAATTTCAAATATATGCACACAATACACGACGACTTTTTGTTGAGACGTATCCTTGGTATAATATGCCTACCACTTTGCACAAGTTTTTTATTCACGGACCCGAAATTGTGTCAAATGCCCTTTTACATATTGAGCAATTATCAGAAGTTGGTGATGCTGCGGACAGAGATGGCCTGTCAGAAACAGTGACGTAAATGACATACATTTCCGACGTATAATACATACGTCAGAAACGTCGGAAACCCACTCAAAACCATTATGTTTTTTATAAAATAGCTATTTACATTTATCGATTTGGAAATAACGTATGCTTTACTCAAATTCATATCGAATATCAAAATTTTTTTCTTTCAAAAATTCAGAATTTTTTATCAGTTCTAGTAAAGAATAGCCAGATATACAGTAAAAAATATGTTCTTGAAAATTACTGTATATGGTGATAATATTGAAATAAATGACGTTTACTACATTTTATACAGGTATATGACGTTTTCGACGTTTACACCTTTTTGACAGTCGAAAACCTGAAAATTCGTCATACGGACCATCCCTGGCTGCGGATGATGACGATGTGGATGATCAACTTTAAGATTTATAAAATTCAATGTTTAAGTTATCATATTGTACTCCTTGCACTATATACCTACACTGATATTTGGCACTACTTAATAAAATTATACTCAAATATACTTAGAAAACATTATTTTTAACTTATTTTAATGGTATTAACTGAAAAATAAAGAAAAATTATTCTAACATAGCTTCCCTGATTTGATCCAAGAAAACATGGTACTCTAACCCACTGTGCGATGTTCCCCATCTTCGAACTTGAACTAAGTTTGGAAGATGGCCAAAGTTTGGATGAAATAGAAATTTTCTGAAACAAATTTAATCCAAAGAAACATGGATCTAGAACCATTTTAACCGTGCCAAAGTGTATATGCCCTCATTATCCATAAAGCTGAGAGAATACTTGTCCATTAAAAATTTCTGAAATTTGTTTTATAGTTTACATTGTGGTTTATATAACCGGTTTGTGGAAATGTCGATATGGTATTTTCCCTTTATTTTTATTTCAAGTACCTGTCAGTATATCTATGGTGGAGGGTATCCAAAGTTCGGCCCGGACGAACTTAACGCTTTTTCACTTGTTTCGATTTTACCTTTAACACTTGAAATACTAACTCCTATGATTCTGAAGGTGAGGAAAGTAAAATCGTAGAAAATTGCGCATAAAACCAAGGGCTGGTAAATCAATACCAATGTTTGTTAAGGTTTGTATCTTTGCACATGTATAATTGAAGATTTAGAAGAGAAGAAAAATAGTTTACAAAAAATTGTTGTTATTGGTTTGTTGTTGTTTTTTGCAATTAAAGAAAAGTCCTTATTTTTGATGGCGAGCATGATAACTCCATCCGAAAATTCCAACGGTGTTAGAAAGAGTACATGTCTGGCTCTCGTATGAACTAGGATTTTTGACTTCGCTCTAATATTAACAAAATTAACCTTTGAAAAAATATCTTTCGCCGATTATTGACGGAAAACCAAGTCAAAAAATAAGGAAGGTTTTCACCGATTGGCTTTATCCTCGTTCATACGATAGCTATACACTTACAGAGAAACGTATAAAATTTTTGAATCGATTGAGTTATTAGTTTTTGAGTTATCGTGCACGCCATTCGCAAAAAAAAGTTTAGAGAAAAACGTGTTTAAAGTTTGAGAAGCCCTTCAGCAGTCACTTGATGCCGACACAATAAATCGGCTATATCTTCAAGAGTTCTTAAGATTTTCACTTGAAATTTTGTAGGGACATTCAATAATTAGTGTAGATTCGAATTATATCAAAAACAATTTGACACCGAGAACAACAGACGCCTGTGATCAGGCTGAGAATGTTTTTTACCCATAAAATTCACACTGCCCCAGGGTAGCGTGATCACTTCTTATACCCTCCATCATAGTATGGAGGGTATATTAATTTTGTCATTCCGTTTGTAACTCATCGATATATTCATTTCCGACCCTATAAATCAGTGTAAAAGCCTAAGACGATTTAGCCATGTACGTCCGTCTGTTGCAATCTTCTTAAGGAATTGAGATAGGGTGCTGAAATTAAGCATAGGTATGTCTTTTGTCTGCATGCAGGTCAAGTTCGAAGATGGGATATATTGGTCTACGTTTAGGTATAGCTCCCATATATCGGTACCCCCCCATTTTTCGGTATTTTGGGGTTCTACAGGGCGTTTTTCTATCGAATTCGAATCGAACATTCGTGCATTGGGTTCCTATTGGGTAGTAAATGTCTCCACAAAAAAATATAAATATAAGTCTACTTTTTCTGGTAGCCTCCATATGGGCTAAGGCTGATGGTAATTTATCCATTTTAAATTTTGTATTATGGTTTATATTCCCTATATTTTCATTTCAAGTACCTGTCAGTATATCTATGGTGGAGGGTATCCAAAGTTCGGCTGAACGTAACGCTTTTTCACTTGTTTATATTAATATAATTATCTGTTTTTTCCGCGTTTTGGGTTTGGTTCTAACCCTCTGTTGTAACCATTTCACCTGCGAAGGATATCGAGATAAAAAACTAGAACGTACGGTTCGATAATGAACTGTATATGAACTATAACCCGTATTTAGACCTAGCCATTGTGTGGGAGGTACCAGAAGGATTGGACCGATGCACAGTGGGTTAGAATACCCTGTTTCCTTGGATTAATTAAAAAATTAAATTTTAAGTATCGTTAAAAATTTTTGCACACGGTTAAAGTATATAAAATTCTACATCACTTGTCGTTGAAATAAATGTCAAAAGTGGACTGGTGTTTTTGTAGTGAAACTTCAAAGTTAAACTTCATACAAATTTTTGTGCCAAAAAAGGCTGAAAAAAGTGAAAACGTTCCCGTTGAAAATTTTATTTATTTAAAAAAGTATTGTAAAAGTTAAACATTTTTCAACGGAACCATGAAGTTTAGGTTATTTTGCAAATACTTCGTTAACATTTGAGTATGAAATTGTGTTTGGAAGTGATTAAGATTTAGTTATTTATATTGAAAATGCCAAAAAAAATAATATTTTTATATTTTAAATGGATAAATAGTTATTATTCGTCCATATTCGTGTCATAATTATTGGTTTATATTAAAGAGGACATAAATCTGTGTTATATTGCAAAATTTTACGCTGCCCTTTTGTGCCTTTTAGAAGCTATGCATTGTTTAATACAAGTGTTGCAGCAGTCAAATTAGCTAAAAGTCACATTGATCTCGTGCACCAGCCACGTTGTTGAGTGTTGTGTTTTCTTGTTTTTCATGTTATTTTTTCTAATTATTTTATTGTTGTTATTTTTGTTTCTTTTAATAATATTCTTTCTTACAATAATATTTTGTTTTTGTTTATTTTAATAATATTCATTGTTTTGACAAATAGTGATTGTGCTGTGCAGTTTCAAGTAGTCGGGTAAAAGGGTTCTTTATTAGAATTTTTTTATAGGTACAAGTTCGAACGTTGTTTTTTATAATCGTCGAAGCTTATGATGAATTCGAGCGCTCAAACAATGAATAACAAGATGACATTTTTAGCTAAAGAAATCAAAAAAAAAAAAACGCACCAAAACGCTAAAAAAAATCTGCCGATATAACAAAAATATATGTTAATTTAATAAAATGGCACGTGTCGGTTATAGCTGTATCCAGTGGCCATGAGATTAATAATGAAGAATTTCAAATATATGCGCACAATACACGACGACTTTTTGTTGAAACGTATACTTGGTATAATATGCACAAGTTTTTTATTCACGGACCCGAAATTGTGTCAAATGCCCTTTTACATATTGAGCAATTATCAGAAGTTGGTGATGCTGCGGACAGAGATGGCCTGTCAGAAACAGTGACGTAAATGGCATACATTTCCGACGTATAATACATACGTCAGAAACGTCGGAAACCCACTCAAAACCATTATGTTTTTTATAAAATAGCTATTTACATTTATCGATTTGGAAATAACGTATGCTTTACTCAAATTCATATCGAATATCAAAATTTTTTTCTTAAAAAAATTCAGAATTTTTTATCAGTTCTAGTAAAGAATAGCCAGATATACAGTAAAAGTAATATATGTTCTTGAAAATTACTGTATATGGTGATAATATTGAAATAAATGACGTTTACTACATTTTATACAGGTATATGACGTTTTCGACGTTTACACCTTTTTGACAGTCGAAACCCTGAAAATTCGTCATACGGACCATCCCTGGCTGCGGATGATGACGATGTGGATGATCAACTTTAAGATTTATAAAATTCAATGTTTAAGTTATCATATTGTACTCCTTGCACTATATACCTACACTGATATTTGGCACTACTTAATAAAATTATACTCAAATATACTTAGAAAACATTATTTTTAACTTATTTTAATGGTATTAACTGAAAAATAAAGAAAAATTATTCTAACATAGCTTCCCTGATTTGATCCAAGAAAACATGGTACTCTAACCCACTGTGCGATGTTCCCCATCTTCGAACTTGAACTAAGTTTGGAAGATGGCCAAAGTTTGGATGAAATAGAAATTTTCTGAAACAAATTTAATCCAAAGAAACATGGATCTAGAACCATTTTAACCGTGCCAAAGTGTATATGCCCTCATTATCCATAAAGCTGAGAGAATACTTGTCCATTAAAAATTTCTGAAATTTGTTTTATAGTTTACATTGTGGTTTATATAACCGGTTTGTGGAAATGTCGATATGGTATTTTCCCTTTATTTTTATTTCAAGTACCTGTCAGTATATCTATGGTGGAGGGTATCCAAAGTTCGGCCCGGACGAACTTAACGCTTTTTCACTTGTTTCGATTTTACCTTTAACACTTGAAATACTAACTCCTATGATTCTGAAGGTGAGGAAAGTAAAATCGTAGAAAATTGCGCATAAAACCAAGGGCTGGTAAATCAATACCAATGTTTGTTAAGGTTTGTATCTTTGCACATGTATAATTGAAGATTTAGAAGAGAAGAAAAATAGTTTACAAAAAATTGTTGTTATTGGTTTGTTGTTGTTTTTTGCAATTAAAGAAAAGTCCTTATTTTTGATGGCGGGCATGATAACTCCTCACTGAAACATCCGAAAATTCCAACGTTGTTAGAAAGAGTACATGTCTGGCTCTCGTATGAACTAGGATTTTTGACTTCGCTCTAATATTAACAAAATTAACCTTTGAAAAAATATCTTTCGGCGATTATTGACGGAATACCAAGTCAAAAAATAAGGAAGGTTTTCACCGATTGGCTTTATCCTCGTTCATACGATAGCTATACACTTACAGAGAAACGTGTAAAAATTTTAAATCGATTGGGTTATTAGTTTTTGAGTTATCGTGCACGCCATTCGCAAAAAAAAAAGTTTAGAGAAAAACGTGTTTAAAGTTTGAGAAGCCCTTCAGCAGTCACTTGATGCCGACACAATAAATCGGCTATATCTTCAAGAGTTCTTAAGATTTTCACTTGAAATTTTGTAGGGACATTCAATAATTAGTGTAGATTCGAATTATATCAAAAACAATTTGACACCGAGAACAACAGACGCCTGTGATCAGGCTGAGAATGTTTTTTACCCATAAAATTCACACTGCCCCAGGGTAGCGTGATCACTTCTTATACCCTCCATCATAGTATGGAGGGTATATTAATTTTGTCATTCCGTTTGTAACTCATCGATATATTCATTTCCGACCCTATAAATCAGTGTAAAAGCCCAAGACGATTTAGCCATGTACGTCCGTCTGTTGCTATCTTCTTAAGGAATTGAGATAGGGTGCTGAAATTAAGCATAGGTATGTCTTTTGTCTGCATGCAGGTCAAGTTCGAAGATGGGATATATTGGTCTACGTTTAGGTATAGCTCCCATATATCGGTACCCCCCATTTTTCGGTATTTTGGGGTTCTACAGGGCGTTTTTCTATCGAATTCGAATCGAACATTGGTGCATTGGGTTCATATTGGGTAGTAAATGTCTCCACAAAAAATATAAATATAAGTCTACTTTTTCTGGTAGCCTCCATATAACGGTACCTCCTAATTTCTAGTATTTTGGTGTCTTTGATCATATTTTTCACGGAATTGGCTGTAATTTAGTATTTTTAGTTCTTAATAGGTATCAAATCTCTTCACAAAAAAATATGAATATTGCTCCACTTTATCGGATAGCCCCCATATAAGGGTACTGCCCAATTTTCTATATTTTGGGGTTCTTGAGCGCGTTTTCAATAGAATTCTCAGAAGTTTAGTACATTGTTATATTTGGTTATTTTTGGGCACCAAATGTCTCCACAAAAAATTATAAATATGGGTAAATTTTTTCGGGAAGGCCCCACATAAGGGCACTCCCAATTTTCGGTATTTTGGGGTTCTTCGCTGAAATTTTGTACTTTGGTTTCTTTTTGCTACCATATGTCTGCACTACAAATTATAAATATTGGTCCACTTGTTCTGGTAGCCAGTATTTAAAGGTATTTTGGGGTGTTTAAGCGATTAAACCAAGATACAATGTGTTCTTATTGGGTAGCAAATTTCTTCACTAAGAGTAATAAGAGTAAATTTATAAAAGACACCCTCAATTTTCGGTATTTTGATGTTCTTGAGAGCGTTTTTTAATATTAATAAATAAACTGTATTTACATTTTTTATTTCATTTTTCTGATCAACTACATACTACATTATGTTGCAACTAGCGTTGAAAGACTGAATGTGGCAATACGAGTTGCTGAATTATGTTGCGACTACATTTTCGTAAACTTCCTTTTCAAACCAACATCCCAAGTGATCAGATCAAAAATATACCTGAAAATCGATAAGTGCATAAATATTATATCTCCCAACTATGTAGTGAAATTTATTTTCGATTTCAACTTTTAAAACATGAAATACTAACTCCTATGATTTTGAATGTGAGAAAAGTTGTTTTATTTAAGATTAAACACCAGGTTGCCCTGGGGCAGTGAGATCATTTTTTATTGTTGTCCCGAGTAAAGGCGCCTAAAATAATCAGAAAATACCCCAAATTTTCGGTATTTTGGGGTTCTTGAGCGCATTTTTCAACCGAATTCGCTGCAATTTGGTATTTTGTAGTCGTATATGGTAACAAATCTCAACAATTATTAATATTCGCCCCCCATTTGGGCTAGTGCCTTTATAACCCCATTATTTATATTAAATTCGTCTAATTTTTCTGAAACGGATTTTGTCCAAAGAAACATTGTGTCTAAAACAAATATATTTCGATGAGGCACATTTTCACCGTGTCAAAGTGTATACACTCTCATCTCAATTACCTCAGCCTTATGGCTAAGGCTGAGGATAATTTGTCCATTTTAAAATTTGTATTATGGTTTATATTCCCTATATTTTCATTTCAAGTACCTGTTAGTATATCTATGGTGGAGGGTATCCAAAGTTCGGCTGAACGTAACGCTTTTTCACTTGTTTATATTAATATAATTATCTGTTTTTTCCGCGTTTTGGGTTTGGTTCTAACACTCTGTTGTAACCATTTCACCTGCGAAGGATATCGAGATAAAAAACTAGAACGTACGGTTCGATAATGAACTGTATATGAACTATAACCCGTATTTAGACCTAGCCATTGTGTGGGAGGTACCAGAAGGATTGGACCGATGTTCCCCATCTTCGAACTTGAACTAAGTTTGGAAGATGGCCAAAGTTTGGATGAAATAGAAATTTTCTGAAACAAATTTAATCCAAAGAAACATGGATCTAGAACCATTTTAACCGTGCCAAAGTGTATATGCCCTCATTATCCATAAAGCTGAGAGAATAATTGTCCATTAAAAATTTCTGAAATTTGTTTTATAGTTTACATTGTGGTTTATATAACCGGTTTGTGGAAATGTCGATATGGTATTTTCCCTTTATTTTTATTTCAAGTACCTGTCAGTATATCTATGGTGGAGGGTATCCAAAGTTCGGCCCGGACGAACTTAACGCTTTTTCACTTGTTTCGATTTTACCTTTAACACTTGAAATACTAACTCCTATGATTCTGAAGGTGAGGAAAGTAAAATCGTAGAAAATTGCGCATAAAACCAAGGGCTGGTAAATCAATACCAATGTTTGTTAAGGTTTGTATCTTTGCACATGTATAATTGAAGATTTAGAAGAGAAGAAAAATAGTTTACAAAAAATTGTTGTTATTGGTTTGTTGTTGTTTTTTGCAATTAAAGAAAAGTCCTTATTTTTGATGGCGGGCATGATAACTCCTCACTGGAACATCCGAAAATTCCAACGTTGTTAGAAAGAGTACATGTCTGGCTCTCGTATGAACTAGGATTTTTGACTTCGCTCTAATATTAACAAACTTAACCTTTGAAAAAATATCTTTCGGCGATTATTGACGGAATACCAAGTCAAAAAATAAGGAAGGTTTTCACCGATTGGCTTTATCCTCGTTCATACGATAGCTATACACTTACAGAGAAACGTATAAAATTTTTGAATCGATTGAGTTATTAGTTTTTGAGTTATGGTGAACGCCATTCGCAAAAAAAAATTTAGAGAAAAACGTGTTTAAAGTTTGAGAAGCCCTTCAGCAGTCACTTGATGCCGACACAATAAATCGGCTATATCTTCAAGAGTTCTTAAGATTTTCACTTGAAATTTTGTAGGGACATTCAATAATTAGTGTAGATTCGAATTATATCAAAAACAATTTGACACCGAGAACAACAGACGCCTTTGATCAGGCTGAGAATGTTTTTTACCCATAAAATTCACACTGCCCCAGGGTTGCGTGATCACTTCTTATACCCTCCATCATAGTATGGAGGGTATATTAATTTTGTCATTCCGTTTGTAACTCATCGATATATTCATTTCCGACCCTATAAATCAGTGTAAAAGCCTAAGACGATTTAGCCATGTACGTCCGTCTGTTGCTATCTTCTTAAGGAATTGAGATAGGGTGCTGAAATTAAGCATAGGTATGTCTTTTGTCTGCATGCAGGTCAAGTTCGAAGATGGGATATATTGGTCTACGTTTAGGTATAGCTCCCATATATCGGTACCCCCCATTTTTCGGTATTTTGGGGTTCTACAGGGCGTTTTTCTATCGAATTCGAATCGAACATTGGTGCATTGGGTTCCTATTGGGTAGTAAATGTCTCCACAAAAAAATATAAATATAAGTCTACTTTTTCTGGTAGCCTCCATATAACGATACCTCCTAATTTCTAGTATTTTGGTGTCTTTGATCATATTTTTCACGGAATTGGCTGTAATTTAGTATTTTTAGTTCTTAATAGGTATCAAATCTCTTCACAAAAAAATATGAATATTGCTCCACTTTATCGGATAGCCCCCATATAAGGGTACTGCCCAATTTTCTATATTTTGGGGTTCTTGAGCGCGTTTTCAATAGAATTCTCAGAAGTTTAGTACATTGTTATATTTGGTTATTTTTGGGTACCAAATGTCTCCACAAAAAATTATAAATATGGGTACATTTTTTCGGGAAGACATCACATAAGGACACTCCCAATTTTCGGTATTTTGGGGTTCTTCGCTGAAATTTGGTACATTGGGTTCTTTTTGCTACCATATGTCTGCACTACAAATTATAAATATTGGTCCACTTGTTCTGGTAGCCAGTATTTAAAGGTATTTTGGGGTGTTTAAGCGATTAAACCAAGTTACAATGTGTTCTTATTGGGTAGCAAATTTCTTCACTAAGAGTAATAAGAGTAAATATATAAAAGACACCCTCAAGTTTCGGTATTTTGATGTTCTTGAGAGAGTTTTTCAATATTAATAAATAAACTGTATTTATATTTTTTATTTCATTTTTCTGATCAACTACATACTACATTATGTTGCAACTAGCGTTGAAAGACTGAATGTGGTAATACGAGTTGCTGAATTATGTTGCGACTACATTTTCGTAAACTTCCTTTTCTAACCAACATCCCAAGTGATCAGATCAAAAATATACCTGAAAATCGATAAGTGCATAAATATTATATCTCCCAACTATGTAGTGAAATTTATTTTCGATTTCAACTTTTGAAACATGAAATACTAACTCCTATGATTTTGAATGTGAGAAAAGTTGTTTTATTTAAGAATAAACACCAGGTTGCCCTGGGGCAGTGAGATCATTTTTTATTGTTGTCCCGAGTAAAGGCGCCTAAAATAATCAGAAAATACCCCAAATTTTCGGTATTTTGGGGTTCTTGAGCGCATTTTTCAACCGAATTCGCTGCAATTTGGTATTTTGTAGTCGTATATGGTAACAAATCTCTCCACCAACAATTATTAATATTCGCCCCCATTTGGGCTAGTGCCCATATAACCCCATTATTTATATTAAAATCGTCTAATTTTTCTGAAACGGATTTTGTCCAAAGAAACATTGTGTCTAAAACAAATATATTTCGATGAGGCACATTTTCACCGTGTCAAAGTGTATACACTCTCATCTCAATTACCTCAGCCTTATGGCTAAGGCTGAGGATAATTTGTCCATTTTAAAATTTGTATTATGGTTTATATTCCCCATATTTTCATTTCAAGTGCCTGTCAGTATATCTATGGTGGAGGGTATCCAAAGTTCGGCCCGGCCGAACATAACGCTTTTTCATAGTATGAAGGGTATTTTAATTTTGTCAATCCGTTTGTAACTCACCGAAATATTCATTTCCGACCCTATAAAGTATAAATATTCTTGATCAGGGTAAAATTCATCATTCCCATATTAAAACCAGTAAGGAAAGTAGAAATGTCGGACGGGGCAGACATTACTGTTACCCTTCACCACTATGGGTATATTAAACAGGACTATTAACATGAAATTGGATGAAATAAAATATGTGATATTTATCTAAATGTGAATGTATCCATAAAGTATTTAAATCAAATATAAATAGGTCATCCGTTGGGCTATGTCTGTACTTCTAGAAAACGCAACTACGTAATTCTATGCTCAATTTTGTACGTTGTGCAAAATTTGATGCCAGTTTGACTAACATGTGGAGTTTGATGCCCAATTTACTTGAAATCGGGCGAAAATATACATGGAAGCTCTATCCAAATATTAAGCGATTTCAAACAAACTTGTCACAGGGTAGGTTATACTAATTTCAGAACGTTTTGTTCCTATTGATTCCTTGATGCGTCAATTACTTAAAATCAATCTATAATACAAGGGAGCTATATCTAAATCTGGATCGATTTTCACGAAACATGGCAGACATCATTCTAGGCTCAATTCAGTACGTTATGCCAAATTTCGTGCAAATCGAAAGATATGTAGCGACTATGGTGCACAATTTACATGAAATCGGACGAAACTATATGTGGGAGCTATATATATATAAGTCAACTTTTTCTGGTAGCCTCCATATAACGGTACCTCCTAATTTCTAGTATTTTGGTGTCTTTGATCATATTTTTCACGGAATTGGCTGTAATTTAGTATTTTTAGTTCTTAATAGGTATCAAATCTCTTCACAAAAAAATATGAATATTGCTCCACTTTATCGGATAGCCCCCATATAAGGGTACTGCCCAATTTTCTATATTTTGGGGTTCTTGAGCGCGTTTTCAATAGAATTCTCAGAAGTTTAGTACATTGTTATATTTGGTTATTTTTGGGCACCAAATGTCTCCACAAAAAATTATAAATATGGGTAAATTTTTTCGGGAAGGCCCCACATAAGGGCACTCCCAATTTTCGGTATTTTGGGGTTCTTCGCTGAAATTTGGTACTTTGGGTTCTTTTTGCTACCATATGTCTGCACTACAAATTATAAATATTGGTCCACTTGTTCTGGTAGCCAGTATTTAAAGGTATTTTGGGGTGTTTAAGCGATTAAACCAAGATACAATGTGTTCTTATTGGGTAGCAAATTTCTTCACTAAGAGTAATAAGAGTAAATATATAAAAGACACCCTCAATTTTCGGTATTTTGATGTTCTTGAGAGCGTTTTTCAATATTAAGTTTAAGTGCAGTTTATTGCATTTATATTTTTTATTTCATTTTTCTGATCAACTACATACTACATTATGTTGCAACTAGCGTTGAAAGACTGAATGTGGCAATACGAGTTGCTGAATTATGTTGCGACTACATTTTCGTAAACTTCCTTTTCAAACCAACATCCCAAGTGATCAGATCAAAAATATACCTGAAAATCGATAAGTGCATAAATATTATATCTCCCAACTATGTAGTGAAATTTATTTTCGATTTCAACTTTTAAAACATGAAATACTAACTCCTATGATTTTGAATGTGGGAAAAGTTGTTTTATTTAAGATTAAACACCAGGTTGCCCTGGGGCAGTGAGATCATTTTTTATTGTTGTCCCGAGTAAAGGCGCCTAAAATAATCAGAAAATACCCCAAATTTTCGGTATTTTGGGGTTCTTGAGCGCATTTTTCAACCGAATTCGCTGCAATTTGGTATTTTGTAGTCGTATATGGTAACAAATCTCTCCACCAACAATTATTAATATTCGCCCCCCATTTGGGCTAGTGCCCTTATAACCCCATTATTTATATTAAAATCGTCTAATTTTTCTGAAACGGATTTTGTCCAAAGAAACATTGTGTCTAAAACAAATATATTTCGATGAGGCACATTTTCACCGTGTCAAAGTGTATACACTCTCATCTCAATTACCTCAGCCTTATGGCTAAGGCTGAGGATAAGTTGTCCATTTTAAAATTTGTATTATGGTTTATATTCCCTATATTTTCATTTCAAGTACCTGTCAGTATATATATGGTGGAGGGTATCCAAAGTTCGGCCCGGCCCATATTAAAACCAGTAAGAAAAGTAGAAATGTCGGACATTACTGTTACCCTTCACCACTATGGGTATATTAAACAGGACTATTAACATGAAATTGGATGAAATAAAATATGTTATATTTATCTAAATGTGAATGTATCCATAAAGTATTTAAATCAAATATAAATAGGTCATCCGTTGGGCTATGTCTGTACTTCTAGAAAACGCAACTACGTAATTCTATGCTCAATTTTGTACGTTGTGCAAAATTTGATGCCAGTTTGACTAACATGTGGAGTTTGATGCCCAATTTACTTGAAATCGGGCGAAAATATATATGGAAGCTCTATCCAAATATTAAGCGATTTCAAACAAACTTGTCACAGGGTAGGTTATACTAATTTCAGAACGTTTTGTTCCTATTGATTACTTGATGCGTCGATTACTTAAAATCAATCTATAATACAAGGGAGCTATATCTAAATCTGGATCGATTTTCATGATAATTGGCAGACATCATTCTAGGCTCAATTAAGTACGTTATGCAAAATTTCGTGCAAATTGAAGGACATATAGGGACTTTAGTCTACCATTTACATGAAATCGGACGAAAAAATATATGGGAGTATGTTATGCCATTCAGTACGTTATGCCAAATTTCGTGCAAATCGAAAGATATATAGGGACTTTTGGGCACCATTTACATGAAATAGGATGAAACTATATATGGGAGCTATATCTAAATCTGGAACGATTTTCTCAAACATGGCAGACATCACTCTAGGCTTAATTCAGTACGTTATGCCAAATTTCGTGCGAATCAAAAGATGTTTAGGGACTTTGGGGCACCATTTACATGAAATCGGACGAAACTATATATGGGAGCTATATCTAAATCTGGACCGAAACTTGGCAGACATCATGCTAGACCTAAATGATTAGGCTGTACCAAATTTCGTGCAAAACGAAAGATATATAGGGACA
The DNA here is from genome assembly GCF_032173495.1 of Musca vetustissima. NCBI lineage: Eukaryota > Metazoa > Arthropoda > Insecta > Diptera > Muscidae > Musca > Musca vetustissima. The sequence goes on from NW_026888377.1 coordinate 53,629, forward strand.
TTTTCCGTTAAATCGGTTAAATATATATATGGGAGCTATATCTAAATCTGAACCGATTTTTCCCAATTTCAATAGGGTTCGTCCTTGGGCCGAATAAGTGACCTATGCCAAATTTCATTCAATTCGGATCATAAATGCGACCTGTACTTTGTTTACAATTTAACATGGATAGACGGACATGCATAAATCGACTTAGAAAGTGATTCTATACATATTCTCAAAAGGAACCTGTTACAAACATATGCACAGAGACATTATACCCTGTACCACAGTGTGGTGAAGGGTATAATTAAAGGTACGTAAGTTCAGTGCTTTTATTTTGTTAGTGTGAGATTGCGGCTAAAAAAAGTGAAAAAGTGTTTTTTTTAAATTTTATTTGCGGTACTGGTCGCCTTTCATCCACCCTATTTCGCTGTATAATACAGTCCACTACGTATTTTTATTAATATTATTGGCTATTATCAATAGTAGTGCGACTGTTAAATTTAATTTAAAACATTTTTTGTGAAATTATTAATTTGTTGTTATTTCATTTCCATTTGCCATCATAGTGTGCATTTTATTTTCTCTTTATTACTCCACCACTTTGCTATTGCTTTGTTGAGAGAGGGTTTGTTTTCCTAAAATTCCGCAGTGATCGCAACAACAAACTAATTAATATTCTAATAAAACGACCATAACCTCTTTCCCCACATATCACTGTTGTGATACGTTTGTTTGGTTCGTTTTTTATTTTGTCTGGTCTCTTGTTTTTAAAACACCGAGCACAATTATTTATTGTCGAGCAAAATTTTGTCATTTTTGTCAATTTTTTGCCGTCGCTAAAAATTTAGAGAGAGAATTCATTATTCGAATTCTCTATATATATTTTTTACATTTATCTTTTGTGCCCATATATTTTTATTTTTGAAAGGTTATAATTTGAAATTTAATAGATTTTAAATTTTCCCCACAAATATTGTCTTTAGATTTAATAAATCGCGAAGATTACTTAAATTTTGATATTGCGTTTTGAAATTTAATTTTTTATTTAATTGCGGATAATTTCTTAGAACTTTCACAAAGTTTTTATTGGATTTGTCTTCTTCGGTAATACAATATAAAAATGTCGGACACTCCATTTACCAAAATTATCCGTGTTACTGACAATGTTGTCAAATTTATCTTTGTTTTCCATTTGATTTTCCGGCTTAATCAAATGGAAAGCATCATACTGTTTTCAATTTGTAAATACGAGCTTCTGAACTTCAAGAACAATGGGTAAAAGTCAAAGACACTTATGACCAGTGTATTGACTACATATTGACTTTGGAAGGTACTACTTCAGACAATATCCGTTCTGCCGATGAAAAATATCAGTCGAGTAGGCAAGTGTATATTGAGTGTTTTTCTGAGATTAAGGAGAAATTACAGTAATTTCAAGCTGCAAAATCTCATATTACTACTCCTGTTGCTCAGTCTGTAATTCATGTTAGCACCCCCAAAAATCCTTTATCTCAAAACATTCAAAATTTGGACACCTTTGTAACCACACCTAATTTGCAAATAATCCTCCGATAGAAACTGCTAGTCGGAGCTTAAATCTGCCGTCTTAATCTAATATTGTACCATCTGATAATCAAAATCCGTAAACCGTTTCAATTTCTAATTAGAATCTTCTTCTTCGCTAGCAATTCTATGCACAACCTCCATCTTCCACCATACGACATTGAGGAGTTGGACTATGTACATTAACAACTCTAGGCTAAGTGACATTGAAAGATTATGCCACTTGGTTCAAAAAACCAAAGGTGAATCTAGGGAAATAGCATAAAATTTTCCGCTCACACACAAAAAATTTTTCGCTCGCATGGAAATCACTAGTAGATGCTTATGATAACAAAAGAATACTTGTAAATAGTCATCTTAAACTTTTATTTGATCTTCTATCGTTATCAATTGAAACGAGTTCTGGTCTCAAAACTTTGCAAAAATGTATAAACGGTTGTTTGTCTGCTATGTCCATCTATGACATTATTACGGATCATTGAGATCCTATTTTGGTTTTTATTTGTATACAGCGCTTGCCAAAAATTACAGTGACGCTATGGGAACAAAGTCTCAATGATAAGTTGTCCTTATCGTCAGGGTCCGAGCTCGACTCTTTCTTTTCTGAGAGAATTCAGACGCTTGCCTGTTTGCGTGATATTAAGGGTATAGATTCTTCAAATTCACGTAACGTTTAGACACATTTGGCGAAAACTTCTGCCACATTAATCAAATCTCAACTAACATTGTACTTTTTGCAACATTGAAAAACATTCCATTTATTCGTGCACTCGTTTTAAGGAGTTAACTTTTGATCAAAGATTGGCTGCTGTTAAAAAGCAAACTTTGTGTTACAATTCTAAAGTTCTTCTTGGAATCGCCATTGTAAATTTAGTTCACCAAGGTAATTCTTATCCTGTACGAGCCCTTATTGATCCAGCGTATTGACCCACTTTAGAATTCTGTAAAGAAGACAATGTACATAAAAATTTTCTGCGGTTTGGGGAACTTGAGGAGGTCCCCAAACGTAGAATTTTCACCCCCTCAGACAAGTTTTGCGAACTTTCGGTCCACCACAACGAGGAATTCGGAAAGTCGGTTTGTTGTAACACTTCCTTTGTCGGGCGATTTTCGTCAGAACGTTTTATATCAGTTTATTCCCGGCGAATTTTCGCTCCCATAAAAAGTCATATTATTCTGTTGTACGCAAATATTTGGACTTAGGTCACATGCGGTCTGTTTCTCCCTCACAAGTGCCATTTGTATGCTACTTACACCGTAATAAATCTTGAAACAGAAATATAAATTGCACGTCGTATTTAATGCTTCTAACAAAACTTCAAACGGTATAAGTCTAAGCGACATTCTTCATGTGGGACCCAATCTCCAAGCAGACTTAGTCTTACTGATTTTGCAATTGCGTTTATATCGCTTTGTCTGTAATTGTGATATTACTCAAATGTATCGTCAAATACGCGTTCACCCAAAGCATACACACTTGCAAAAAATTGTATATAGAGAATACCCCAATGACCCTATTCAAGATGATTGATGATTGCCAATTCAAGTTTCTTTTAGCATTGCATAGATCCCATGATATAGACACCATTTCGCTTGCTCGTGATCAGCTTATATCTGCTCTGTCAACAGCTAAATTTGAATTGAGGAAATGGTCCACCAATAAAAATTCGGTGCTTGATAGTTCACCCCCAGTCATTTAGTTCATGCTCAAATCTTGTCATTTGTAGAAGCAAGTAGTTCAAAACCACTAGGATTTCTTTTCAGAGAGAATTCAGACGCTTGCCTGTTTGGGTAATATTAAGTTATAGATTCTTCAAATTCACGTAACGTTAAGACACATTTGGCGAAAACGTCTGCCACAGTAAAAACAAATCTCAACTAACATTGTACTTTTTGCAACATTGAAAAACATTACATTTATGCGTGCCCTCGTTTTAAGAAGTTAACTTTTGATCAAAGATTGGCTGCTGTTAAAAAGAAAACTTTGTGTTTCGATTGTTTATCTAAAAGTCATTCCATTAATAATTGCACAAGTAAACACAATTTGCTTTTCCTTAGCATAATTTCAGGAGGTTACGTTAATTCATTCGCTATCATTTTACATCCAGCATCACCACCACACCACCCGCGGGCGCTTTTTGTGTGCACTCATACAATCACAATCACAATAAACGACAGTTCACCACTTTTTCCACCACCGAAGTGGTTGCTTGTTTACAAACAACGTACCAACAGATTAGTCTCGTATGATCAGTCGATGAAGCAGGTTGTGTTGTCGCTGTTTTCTTAAATTTCGTGCATGCGTACACATAGCGAAATGGCTGATCAGTACGAAGACGAATTGTTGTGTGCGGAAAATTATTTCGGGCAGTATGAATGTTTAGTGTGTCAACACACAATGTCACGGTCCAGAATTTACTATTTGAGACGACATTTTCTTACATGCCATAAAGATTACCATAATCTATGTGGCGATGAAAAAAAAGAAATTATTTTAAAATTAAAAAATCTTTCTATGAACAATATTTGGCGGATGATGAAGAGGAAAAATTAATGAAAAAAGCATTAAATTCCAGTGAATATAATCTGTAGAAAAAAGCATCATTTATTGTGGCTGTGGCATTGGCCAAACAATGTCGCCCATTTATAGATGGTGCTTTTTTCAAAGATTTATGCAAAGAAGTTTTAAAAAGTTTCGGTACAAGAACTGAAGACTCTTGTAATTTAATAGCTTCAATTCCCTTGTCTGCGCAATCAATGACAAGAAGAACAGAATCGTTAGGTAATTTCATTTATTCTAACATAAAAGAAAGAATCATGAAATGTATGTGTTTTTCAATATGTCTTGATGAAACAACAGATATATGTGATACGTCACAATTATTAATATGTGTACGGACAGTCACCAAAAATCTTTCGTGTCATGAAGAAATATTGAAGTTAGTACCAATGCATGGTCATGTCAGGGGAATTACCATTTTCGAAGCAGTTAAAGAGGAAGTGTTAGATTTTGTAGACAAAGATAAGTTTGTTTCCGTATGTACCGATGGAGCAAACGTCATGACGGGCCGGTCCGAGGGTTTAATCGGATACTTGTTAAAAAATGACTTTAACATTTTATCTTTCCACTGCATAATACACCAACAAGCGTTATTTGCAAAAAATTTAAATATTTTAAATACTATGGATATTGTAGTAAAAGTCATCAATAAAATACGTGGAGGGCACAATTCGTTAAACCATAGGAAATTTAAGGCATTGTTAGACGAATTGAATGCAGAGTATGGGGATGTACTAATGTTCACTGAGGTTAGGTGGCTTAGTAAAGGTCGATGTCTTGAAAGACTTTTCAGATTGCGTGAGCACGTTATCTCCTTTTTAGAAGTAACGCATACTGAAAATTCTTTTGAGCTGAATTGTTTAAGAGATCCCATATTTAATCTAGACTTGGCTTTTCTTACAGATTTAATGGAATATTTAAATAAATTAAATCTGCAGTTGCAAGGAAAAAATACGTTTATATTTGATTTTGTTTGGAAGACAAATAATTTTTTAAGAACCCTCAAATTGCTCTTAAGTCAGCTGGAAAATAAAGATTTAAGTAGCTTCGTAAGAACTAAAGGCGAATTTAAAGAAGAAATGAGTGAAAAATTAACGGAGTATTCAAATATAATTAAAGGTTTATTAATAATTATGAAGTTAGATTCGCTGACTTCAAAAATATAGAAAATATCATTAGTCTTCACAACGATCCGTTTTCAAAGGATATTATGCAACAAAATCCAAAAATCCATGAAGAATTAGTTAATCTAAGAATTGACGCAACGCTACCGCTAAGTTCTGGTTTGGATTTTTGGAGCAATATAAATTCGGAAAAATATCCAGAAATAATTAGAGAGATTGGAAGGTTATATTCAATGTTCGGATCGACATATATGTGTGAGTCTTCCTTCTCATATTTAAAAATACAAAAAGTAAAAGCCGAAATTTGCTTACTGATACGCACACAGAAAATTTACTTAGAATTAAATGTTGTCCATATGAAATAAATATAGATGAAGTAGTAGAGCAATCATAATTGTCATCAAAGTTTTAAACAACCCATTATTTTTAAACTACTCTAAGAGTTTTATGTGCAATTATTCATAAAATGAAATTGCATCTATATACAGTTAATTAGTTTTCTTTTCTTTTATATACAACTTTTTATTTAATAAAAACAATGACTGAAGTTATTTAACAATGTTCTTAAAAAGATTATAATATATTAATTTAAATGAATTTTATAATACTCATCATAATATATTTATTAATTACATTATTTTCTTCATCATTTACATACAAAAATCTATTAACATTACAAATACGATATTCTTTAATTAAAAATTATTATTTTTTGCATTTTTAATTTAAGAAATGAAATAATTCATACAATTCCTAATTTTGTTTCTAATATTTGATAAATGTACAATTTTCAAAAATTGAAAAATGTAACATTTTCAAAAATTGAAGTACATTATTTTTATTTTATTTTTATAATATTCAATAGTTTATCCGTTATGTTTTATATATTTTTTTAAAAAAATTAATTAATACACACCTTACATATTTCCTTCCATTAAATAATAATTAATTTTCAACTACTTCCTCTAATTTCAAAAATTAATAAATATTTAATTAAACATCAACATTTAACATTTTCATTATATGATTTTCCTACATTAAAAATGTATATTTGAACTACTTTTTTTTATTAAAAAAAATATATATAGATACAAAATTTTCATTAACATTAATAAGTACACTGCAAAGCATGTATATTTCAATTGCAAGTAAACGTACACACAATTTCTCGCAGTATATCAACAGCACGAATAAATTCCACCACTGTGCGTGTCTGTGTGCCCAACACAATCATAGCAGTTTGCATATGTATTGTTGGTGAACCCTGTTTTACATATCAAATAACTTCTCGTTTTTAAAGCATACTTTCAGGCGGTTAAAAAATTTTATTAATCATTCATAATGGCTTGCTCTTTTAAAGACTGCAATATTAAAAAGGTTAACGAACGACTTATTGCGTGTTATATTTGTAATAATTACATGCATCTTAAATGTGCCGGGTTTAATGGTAGGCAGTTTGATTTTATTACGGATAAGTCTAAAGGTCTCCGTTGGTCTTGCTTAGAATGTAGGGAACTAGAGGTAAATTTTCATCGGCTTTTTAAGGAAACTAGGTCAGAAATTTTAAATTAAAAAAAGTTTCAATTCGGTTTATCAAAATTTTGAAAAAATCGAAAAAATGGTCAATAAGTTTGAACTTCCCGATTGCTCCCCGAAAAGGAAAAAATCAGTTAATATTGCTAGTGGTCCCAGTTCATCAAATCTAGGTCCAGATAACTTAATTAGTCTGTACTCGCCTATAGTGGTAAATTGCCCCTCCAATATGGAGAGTGTAATTCCTGAAGGTAATCAATTGCCTGCTCCGGTTTCTAATTTAAATTTACCTACTGAACTTAATTCTGAATCAAATTCAGCATCTACTTCTGCAATTACAAAAAAATTATCCTTACCTCCTGCTATTGTTGTCAATGGCCAACCTTCAAATGCTGTTATTCCCCCTAATGTTGCTAATATTGGAACTGGACCATCCTCTTCAAACCAATTGATTGTTGTAGCTCCACGTAAAACCGTGTTTATATCTAGGCTTCACCCTAACACCTCTACTGATAATATCCGTGACTATGTGAAATCTAAAATAAACGATTTATCCGGTAGTAAAAATCGTTAAATTCAATTCATCTCAACCTTGGGATATTGCCTCATTTAAAATAATAGTTCCTAATAAATTTTTAAATTCTATAGTAAACAATTCGTTTTGGCCCGATGGTATCTTGGTAAAAGAGTTTGTTTTCAGGGAACGTCTATACATTCCTAGAACTGTGAATATTCCACCTGCTTCAAAAAACTAAATATAGTCTTACCGATTCTATATCAAAATGTTAGAGGCCTTAATACTAAATTGAGAAATGTGCTTCTTAAAAGTTTCCATAGTGATTATAAAGTAATTATTTTTACCGAGACATGGTTTAAACCTGTTGTACTCGATACAGAGGTATTTTCCGATAATTATCAAGTTTTTAGAAAAGATAGAACATCTAAAAAAGGAGGAGGAGTTCTTATTGCAGTTCATAACACGATTCCTTCTGAATTTGTTGATGTTTCAGTTCATCAGGATATGGAATTTGTCTCTGCAAAATTGACATTTCTTGGTAACACTATATTCTTAACTTGTTCTTACATCCCACCCAATTCAGGAGTTGAAATATATTTAAATCACGCTAATTTTATTGCAAAAGTGTCTTCGTTACTTAATAACAATTCTTCTTTAATTTGCATGGGAGATTTCAACCTTCCAGGTGTCGGTTGGGTCCCGGGCGATAATATATTGGATTATGTTCCCTCGACTTATCCAATTGTATTCGATGCTTTTTGGGATAAAATTTTTGAACTCTGCCTTTACCAGGTAAATGGCGTATTGAATGTCAAAGAGAAACTATTAGATTTAGTATTTTCGTCTACGTTAAATATCTCAATCTTTAGAGGCTCTCCATATGTAATTCCTGAAGACATTTATCATCCTACACTCACTGTGAACTTAGAATTGAAAAATAATTCTTCTAATACTACGCCCGCAAAAACTTCATTTATCAGACGTAACTTTGCTAAAACTAATATTGTGCAACTACGTTCTTCATTGTTTTCAACTATTTGGGATCTAAGTGGGACATCGATTCGTGTGTATCAAGATTTTACGAACTACCAAATACTTCTCTAAATAATTATGTTCCTGCTGTTAACAAATTGAATGATCAGAGTCCTCCCTGATTTAAACCGATTCTTAAGCGTTTACGCAATATAAAAAGTAGATTATTTAAAAATGCAAATACTGCTCTTAATTATGCAAAGTATTCATTGGCGAGGAGCCGATATAATTCTGAAAATTCTAGATGTTATTCTCAGCATTTAACACAGATACGATTAAACTTATTGAATAATCCTAAATGCTTTTTTAAATTCGTAAATTGAAAGAGAAAAGCACAACAATTTCCTAGCTGTATGAAACTTGGAAGTAAAGAATCATCAGACAATTCAGAAATTGCAAATCTATTTGCTGACTTCTTTCAATCTTCATATACTCAAAATGCATTTAGTGGTCTATATAATTCTCAAATTGATAAATTAAATCATTTTCCTCGTTTCTGCTTAACTGAAGATGAAGTTTATTCTGGGTTAAAGGCATTACGTTCCTCATTTCCCCCGGCCCTGACGGAGTTCCAACCTACATTTTGAAATCTTGTACTAATGAATTATTTTTACCCCTTACGAAAATATTTAACTATTCATTAAATACAGGTTATTTTCCGCATTTCTGGAGGTCGAGCTATGTTATCCCCCTTCATAAATCTGGTAATAGATGTTTTATAGGTAATTATAGATGTATTGCGAAGTTAAGTGCCATACCTAAACTTTTTGAACTATTAGTTTCACGAAGAATATCACATTTTATAAAAAGTATTATTTCCCCTTTTCAACACGGTTTTATGAAAGGCAGATCTACTACTTCCAATCTTCTTGAATTTGTTTGTCATGTTCATAATGGCTTCGCAAATAAACAACAGACTGATGTTATTTATACAGACTTCAGTAAAGCTTTCGATACTGTAGTTCATAAGCTATTGCTCCATAAACTTAATGTTATGGGGTTCCCGTCAATTCTTTTAAGCTGGATTTAATCCTATTTAGAGGATCGTACCCAAAAAGTTTTGTTCAGTGATTCCTTTTCTAAAGATATTGTTGTCTCCTCTGGAGTTCCGCAAGGAAGTCATTTCCGTTATTGTTTGTTCTTTATCTAAATGATCTTCCGAATTCCATTCTGTATTCCAAAATACTAATGTATGCAGATGATGTCAAGCTGTTTTCGCATATAAATACACGTAATTCAGTTTATTTACAGTACGATTTACACTCACTCTTAAACTGGTGCAGTGCAAATGGAATGTCTCTTAATTTAAAAAAAAAATGTAATAAATTTTCCTTATTCAGATCACATCCAATACAATCCGATTACTTTATAGGGTCATACAAACTGGACAATGTTGATTCTTTCTCTGATCTTGGCGTCATCTTAGATCCTAAACTAAGGTTTCATCTTCATATCGATTCTTGTGTTAATAAAGCCAAATCTTTATTAGGATTCATTAAACGCTGGTCTAAAGAGTTTGATGACCCTTATGTTACTAAAAGATTATTTGTTAGTATTGTCCGCCCAGTCCTAGAATATGGTTGCATTCTTTGGAGTCCGTTTTATAAATGTCACTGTGATAAAATTGAGTCAGTTCAAGTTCAGTTTTTAATCTTTGCCTTGCGTGGCCTAAATTGGAACCCATCGGAATTACTTCCACCTTATAAAAGTCGATTATTGTTAAATAATCTTCCAACACTAGAAAAAAGACGTTTCATGTTAAGAGCATATTAAATTAACACGTGGTCTGATTGATTCACCTTTTCTTACGGGAGAAATAATTTTTAATGTTCCCACTCGAAGAACACGTAATTTTGAACCGTTGAAATTGTCCATCGCGAGAACTAATTATGATCTAAACAACCCAATGAGATCCTTATGTGTAATATATAATAGCATAAGTAATGTTATATGCCTAAGTAGTCCATTACATGCTATCAAGAATTCTATACTGGGCTTGGAAACAGTAGACCCTGAAATTTGAGCAGCAGTTGCCAAACTTTATATTGTAGCTTTTGTTTACTGTTGTTTGTTTAATGTATCTAATTCTAATTTATATATGTTGTATTATTACTAATTGCCGGCTGATGATCTATCTGTAGCCGGTGTTGTTAAACCACTACTAACCCGCCTTAGTCCGGTCTTTGGTGTGTACGTGCTCCCTGCGTATAGGGAGGTAACCCCCTCGGTCGGCAGGGGCGGGTGTGAGTTAGTAAGTTGGTTAGCCCCTGTCATTGTCGTAGCGAAAATTGTAATGAAAAAATTCTGGTTAGACAACATTGCTTGAGATGTATATCTCCTTCCTACAACTCACAATTCCTGGCAAACTTTTCTAGAAAACTATACACACGTGAATTCTATTAGCCTTCCATTATGAACCAAATAGTTTGACAGAATTACATATATTGTCTGATGCCTCGGAGAAGGCATAATATACATTCGGACAAAAAATTCACAAGGTAAAATACAGTCCATCTTCTAGCATCAAAAACAACAGTAGCGCCCATCTAATCGGTTTCTTTGCCTCGTTTAGAATTGTGTGGGGCTGTGTTAGCCTCAGAACTTCTTAAACCTATTTTGAAAGACCTTTAAATTCCAATTCATGAGGTGTACTGTTGGACCTATTCGACTATTGTAATAGCCTGGTTACTTAAAACACCCACTACATGGACTACATTTGTTGCAAATTGGGTCTGTCGTATTCAAGAAAACGTAGGAAATGGTCATTGGTTTCACGTTCGGTCTAAGGACAACCGGGCTTATTTAGGAAGTCGTGGCATTTCACACGCAGAGCTTGCTAGTTGTTCACTATAGTGGAAGGGTCCCAAGTGGTTAAGCCAAGATAGTTCAGTTTGGAACACTACGGATCTAACTCCGCAAGAAACTAATTCGGAAGCTCGAAGTGTTAAAACACACTTCTCATTTTTCTCGAAATTTTAAGATATTTTAGACAACTTTTCCTCCCATGATAGAGTATTGCGAGGTTTGTCGTATATATTCCGCTTCCTCCACAAAACTCGTTCTTGTTATCGGTCTCAATATTCTAAGGTTGTAACATCGGCAGAAATTTTAAAAGTTTGAACTCGGTTAGCAATTTTAGAGCAAATAGTTTACTTCCCGGAAGAATATAAATGTCTTTGCGATAAACGTCCTACTAGTCTTCTTCTACTGGCTCGTTTAAAATCTGTTCATGGTGGAAATCAACTAATGCTTCGTGTCATACGCAAGGAATATTGGATTCTCGCGTGGAAATGCTGATCCGCACATCCATTATTTTATTTATTTTGTTCTTTATTGTGTATTGTAAAGCCATTAGACCAAAATCTAATACAATATGCTCCAATGACAAATTATATGCAAATAAATTAATATAGCTAATATATTATAAAAATAAACATATTATAAAAATATTTACATTTTATGTACTCTTCAGGAGAGAACTAGTCAAAAATTAACTCCTTTAAGAGGCTCTTAAACTCTAATTTAAACAACAATATGAATATGTACTTTTTATGAACTTTTTCGGAGAGAACTACTCAAGACACACCAAATTTAAGAGACTGTAGAAGTCTAAAATGAAAATAAATTGTAACATATGCCGGCTTTATTAAATATATGACTACCGTAGCGACTACACAAACGAGATTTAAATAAATTGGGCTATCGCTAAACATTAGACGACCGAAATTAAAAAAAGCGAAAAAGCGTTAAGTTCGGCCAGGCCGAGCTTTGGATACCCTCCACCATAGATATACTGACAGGTACTTGAAATGAAAATATAGGGAATATAAACCATAATACAAATTTTAAAATGGATAAATTACCCTCAGCCTTAGCCATAAGGCTGAGGTAATTGAGATGAGAGTGTATACAATATATTTGTTTTAGACACAATGTTTCTTTGGACAAAATCCGTTTCAGAAAATTTTGACGATATACGACTACAAAATACCAAATTGCAGCGAATTCGGTTGAAAAATGCGCTCAAGAACCCCAAAATACCGAAAATTGGGAGTACCCTTATATGGGGCTACCCGAAAAAATTGACCTATGATCATAATTTTTTTGGAGAGATTTGGAATCTATTAAGAACTCAAAATACTAAATTACAGCCAACTCGGTGGAAAAATACGATTAAGGCCCCCAAAATACTGAAAATTAGAAATAGTGGACCTATATTTATAATTTTTTGCAGGGACATTTAGTACCCAATAAGAACCCAATGTACCAAATTACAGCGAATTCGGCTAAAAAACGCGCTCAAGAACCCAAAAATACCGAAATTTGGCGGGTACCTTTATATGGGAGCTATGTCTAAACATGAACCGATATATCCCATCTTCGAACTTGACCTGCCTGCAGGCAAAAGACAACCCTATGCAAAATTTCAGCACCCTAACTCCATTCCTTCAGAAGATAGCGTGATTACAACAGACGGACGGACAGACAGAGGGATAGACGGACGGACATGGCAAGATCGTCATAGAATTTTACCCTGAACAAGAATATATATACTTTATAGGGTCGGAAATGAATATTTCGATGAGTTAATAACGGAATGGGGTTATATGGGGACTACGCCTAAAAGGGGTTAACTATTAATAACACTGTGCTACAAAATAACAAAAAAAAAATTTTCGGGGGTTCTAATGTACCAATTCTGTTTAGTTGGAGTCCCTGGATCACGAAAATACCTTTGGTTTTTCTGGGTCACTTCGAAAATTAATTTTATAACGGTAAATATAGAGAAAAACGTGGTTTCATGGATTTTCCATTTGAAACTTGAATAACTTATTTACTTTATAACGGATTTATATTATTCTTCTATCCTTTCGAAGAGTACAATTTTTCCTTTCAAACAAGATATATGTTTGGTTAATCGGTTGAGTATTGGCTGAGTTACAGCGGTTGAAATGTGAAAAAATACGCAAAAAATGACAAAATTTATTTTTCTTCGGACTGTACGATGAAATTATGATATCAAGCCATATAAGTTTTAATATATTATGGGGAAGAAAATTAAATTACCTTTCTCGTTTATTCAATATATTCCCTACTCAACTTAAATTTGTATACCCTCCACCATAGTATGGAGGGTATATTAATTTTGTCATTCCGTTTGTAGCTCACCGAAATATTCATTTTCGACCCTATAAGGTATATATATTCTTGATCAGGGTAAAATTCTAAGACGATCTAGCCATGTCCGTCCGTCTGTTTTAATCTCGCTATCTTCCGAAGGATTTTAGATAGGGTGCTGAAATTTTGCATAGGGTTGTCTTTTGTCTGCAGGCAGGTCAAGTTCACATATTTAAGTTCGTTCAATTTCATGTCAATGTTCCTTCGAAAAGGCGACGTCTGTTAGGATACAAATGCAAAATATCATATAGTTGGCCCAGTCCGACTTTATTACTTTCCTTACTGGTTTTAAATTAGTTTTCAGGATCTATATTCAGGCATGGCTTATTTAATAATATAAGAGGGTTTCTACGCAGGATCTATATTCAGGCGTGGCTTTTTTAAAAATATTTTTAGAGGGTCTATATTCAGGCGTGGCAAATTGTAAAACAAACTGACGCGTGCACAAAAGTAAATACTTCACATAATTTTTGTTAACACTAGAACGCCAAGGCGGTCATTTTGACCGCTTTCCAATTTCAAGTACAAAAGCAACTGGGCATTTAATGACCTCATAGAATTATTTATAGAATTACGTTTATTATAAAAATGCACCAAATTTAAAAAAGTGTCATTAAATGGACAGTTGCTTTTGTACTTGAAATTGAAAAGCGGTCAAAATGACCTCCTTCGGCGTTCTAGTGTTAAAGAAGAATTGTTTTTTTTCGTTTTGTGTATCGCCCGTCCTTAAGTACAAACGTACGAGCAAAGATAATAAAGTAGGTTAAAACAAATTCTTTAAACGGGGTAACATTTAATTCCCAGTGCTACCATAACAAGGTAGTCGTAGTAACAATTTGCCATTTGTGGCTGGGTGATCGGGTTAAAACAAACACGTTGTGTATTAACTTGCTTCATTGTTTGTTTAACGCGAAAGTTCCCAACAAACGGCCCCGACCACATGTAGAGGCCGCCAAAAATATTATTACCGCAACCATATTCGACCATATTCTGGCTTCTTGTAGTTCATCATCGGCCACAGTGTCACTATAAATTGTTGGTGTTTTAGAAATTCTTGGTGTACTTATTGATGATATAGTGTCATTTACATCACATATCGATAGAGTGGTTTCTCGGACTAACATTACATTGCGAAGGTTTTATAGCTGCGACCTAGTCCTTCCTCAGCATATAAAGGGAAAAATGTTTGGAAGTTTACTCCGCACCTAACATGCATAATATGTGGAAGGTGCAAGGAGCATTCAATAGTGCAGTTAGATATGTACATCTATCTTGGGATCTTTTCCCATAATTTTCCCTATATAAAACGTTTTATTGGCTGTCTCTTTAACAGATTCGTTGGTATTCTATGCCATTATTATTTTAAAAATTATATAAATCGCAATGTCCTCTATTTATGGCAAGTACATTTAAATTTTCCACATTTCTAGGAATACGAATTTAATTATACCCCTTTAGATCTTCACATGTACAAGTCATTCCTGGTCCGAGTTTCTCGTTTATTCAATATATTCCCTACTCAACTTAAATTTGTATACCCTCCACCATAGTATGGAGGGTATATTAATTTTGTCATTCCGTTTGTAGCTCACCGAAATATTCATTTTCGACCCTATAAGGTATATATATTCTTGATCAGGGTAAAATTCTAAGACGATCTAGCCATGTCCGTCCGTCTGTTTTAATCTCGCTATCTTCCGAAGGATTTTAGATAGGGTGCTGAAATTTTGCATAGGGTTGTCTTTTGTCTGCAGGCAGGTCAAGTTCACATATTTAAGTTCGTTCAATTTCATGTCAATGTTCCTTCGAAAAGGCGACGTCTGTTAGGATACAAATGCAAAATATCATATAGTTGGCCCAGTCCGACTTTATTACTTTCCTTACTGGTTTTAAATTAGTTTTCAGGATCTATATTCAGGCATGGCTTATTTAATAATATAAGAGGGTTTCTACGCAGGATCTATATTCAGGCGTGGCTTTTTTAAAAATATTTTTAGAGGGTCTATATTCAGGCGTGGCAAATTGTAAAACAAACTGACGCGTGCACAAAAGTAAATACTTCACATAATTTTTGTTAACACTAGAATCCCAAGGCGGTCATTTTGACCGCTTTCCAATTTCAAGTACAAAAGCAACTGGGCATTTAATGACCTCATAGAATTATTTATAGAATTACGTTTATTATAAAAATGCACCAAATTTAAAAAAGTGTCATTAAATGGACAGTTGCTTTTGTACTTGAAATTGAAAAGCGGTCAAAATGACCTCCTTCGGCGTTCTAGTGTTAAAGAAGAATTGTTTTTTTTCGTTTTGTGTATCGCCCGTCCTTAAGTACAAACGTACGAGCAAAGATAATAAAGTAGGTTAAAACAAATTCTTTAAACGGGGTAACATTTAATTCCCAGTGCTACCATAACAAGGTAGTCGTAGTAACAATTTGCCATTTGTGGCTGGGTGATCGGGTTAAAACAAACACGTTGTGTATTAACTTGCTTCATTGTTTGTTTAACGCGAAAGTTCCCAACAAACGGCCCCGACCACATGTAGAGGCCGCCAAAAATATTATTACCGCAACCATATTCGACCATATTCTGGCTTCTTGTAGTTCATCATCGGCCACAGTGTCACTATAAATTGTTGGTGTTTTAGAAATTCTTGGTGTACTTATTGATGATAAGGTGTCATTTACATCTCATATCGATAGAGTGGTTTCTCGGACTAACATTACATTGCGAAGGTTTTATAGCTGCGACCTAGTCCTTCCTCAGCATATAAAGGGAAAAATGTTTGGAAGTTTACTCCGCACCTAACATGCATAATATGAGGAAGGTGCAAGGAGCATTCAATAGTGCAGTTAGATATGTACATCTATCTTGGGATCTTTTCCCATATTTTTCCCTATATAAAACGTTTTATTGGCTGTCTCTTTAACAGATTCGTTGGTATTCTATGTCATTATTATTTTAAAAATTATATAAATCGCAATGTCCTCTATTTATGGCAAGTACATTTAAATTTTCCACATTTCTAGGAATACGAATTTAATTATACCCCTTTAGATCTTCACATGTACAAGTCATTCCTGGTCCGAGTTTCTCGTTTATTCAATATATTCCCTACTCAACTTAAATTTGTATACCCTCCACCATAGTATGGAGGGTATATTAATTTTGTCATTCCGTTTGTAGCTCACGGAAATATTCATTTCCGACTTTATAAGGTATATATATTCTTGATCAGGGTAAAATTCTAAGACGATCTAGCCATGTCCGTCCGTCTGTTTTAATCTCGCTATCTTCCGAAGGATTTTAGATAGGGTGCTGAAATTTTGCATAGGGTTGTATTTTGTCTGCAGGCAGGTCAAGTTCGAAGATGGGATATATCGGTCCACGTTTAGGCATAGCTCCCATATAAGGGTATCCCCAAATTTTCCGAATTTTGGGGTTCTTGAGCGCGTTTTTCAACTGAATTCGCTGAAATTTGGTACATAGGGTTCTTATTGGGTACTAAATGTCGCCACAAAAAATTAGAAATATAGGTCCACTTTTCTGGTAGCCCCCATATAACGGTACCTCCTAATTTTCAGTATTTGTGAGGTTTTGGTCGTATTTTTCCACCAAATTGGCTGTAATTTAATACTTTGAGTTCTAACTAGGTTCCAAATCACTCCACAAAAAATTATGAATATAGGTCCATTTTTTCTGGTAGCCCCCCATATAGGGGTACCCCCAAATTTCGGTATTTTAGGGTTCTTGAGCGCGTTTTTCAACCGAATTCGCTGAGATTTGGTATATTGGGTTCTTATTGAGTACCAAATATCTCCACTAAAAAGTTATAAATATAAGTCCATTTTTTCTGGTAGCCCCCATATAAGGGTACCCCCAAATTTCGGTATTTTGGGGTTCTTGAGCGCGTTTTTCAACCGAATTCGCTGAAATTTGGTATATTGGGTTCTTATTGGGTACCAAATATCACCACTAAAAATTATAAATAATTGTCAATTTCTTCTGTTAGCCCCCATATAAAGGTATCCCCCAAAGTCGGCATTTGGAGGTTCTTGAGCGCGTTTTTCAACCGAAATCACTGAAATTGGGTATTTTGTAGCCGTATATGGAAACAAATCTTTCTACCAAAAATTACACTGTGCGACACGAAAATTTTTCAGGGGTTCTAATGTACCAATTCTGTTTAGTTGGAGTCCCTGGTCCACGAAAATACCTTTGGTTTTTCTGGGTCACTTCGAAAATTAATTTTATAACGGTAAATATAGAGAAAAACGTGGTTTCATGGATTTTCCATTTGAAACTTGAATAACTTATTTACTTTATAACGGATTTGTATTATTCTTCTTTTCTTTCGAAGAGTAAAATTTTTCCTTTCAAACAAGATATATATTTGGTAAATCGGTTGAGTATTGGCTGAGATACAGCGGTTGAAATGTGAAGAAACACGCATAAAATGACAAAATTTATTTTTCTTCGGACTGTACGATGAAATTATTATATCTGTCTGTTTTAATCTCGCTATCTTCCGAAGGATTTTAGATAGGGTGCTGAAATTTTGAAAAGTTGTCTTTTGTCTGCAGGCAGGTCAAGTTCGAAGATGGGATATATCGGTCCACGTTTAGGCATAGCTCCCATATAAGGGTATCCCCAAATTTTCCGAATTTTGGGGTTCTTGAGCGCGTTTTTCAACTGAATTCGCTGAAATTTGGTACATAGGGTTCTTATTGGGTACTAAATGTCGCCACAAAAAATTAGAAATATAGGTCCACTTTTCTGGTAGCCCCCATATAACGGTACCTCCTAATTTTCAGTATTTTTGAGGTTTTGGTCGTATTTTTCCACCAAATTGGCTGTTATTTAATACTTTGAGTTCTAACTAGGTTCCAAATCACTCCACAAAAAATTATGAATATAGGTCCATTTTTTCTGGTAGCCCCCCATATAGGGGTACCCCCAAATTTCGGTATTTTAGGGTTCTTGAGCGCGTTTTTCAACCGAATTCGCTGAGATTTGGTATATTGGGTTCTTATTGAGTACCAAATATCTCCACTAAAAAACTATAAATATAAGTCCATTTTTTCTGGTAGCCCCCATATAAGGGTACCCCCAAATTTCGGTATTTTGGGGTTCTTGAGCGCGTTTTTCAACCGAATTCGCTGAAATTTGGTATATTGGGTTCTTATTGGGTACCAAATATCACCACTAAAAATTATAAATAATTGTCAATTTCTTCTGTTAGCCCCCATATAAAGGTATCCCCCAATGTCGGCATTTGGAGGTTCTTGAGCGCGTTTTTCAACCGAAATCACTGAAATTGGGTATTTTGTAGCCGTATATGGAAACAAATCTTTCTACCAAAAATTACACTGTGCGACACGAAAATTTTTCAGGGGTTCTAATGTACCAATTCTGTTTAGTTGGAGTCCCTGGTCCACGAAAATACCTTTGGTTTTTCTGGGTCACTTCGAAAATTAATTTTATAACGGTAAATGTAGAGAAAAACGTGGTTTCATGGATTTTCCATTTGAAAATTGAATAACTTATTTACTTTATAACGGATTTGTATTATTCTTCTTTTCTTTCGAAGAGTAAAATTTTTCCTTTCAAACAAGATATATATTTGGTAAATCGGTTGAGTATTGGCTGAGATACAGCGGTTGAAATGTGAAGAAATACGCATAAAATGACAAAATTTATTTTTCTTCGGACTGTACGATGAAATTATTATATCAACCCATATAAGTTTTATTAAATTAGCTTTCGAAAATGATAAAAATCAAAAAAATCGGTTAAAAAATGGATGACTTATACACATTTTTGTATTGATTCTATGCATATTCTCTAAAGGAAATATGGGTCTGTATCGTTTCCTGTTACAAACCGTTATGTTTGTAACAGGCAAAAGAAAAGTGGACCTATATTTCTAATTTTTTGTGGCGACATTTAGTACCCAATAAGAACCCTATGTACCAAATTTCAGCGAATTCAGTTGAAAAACGCGCTCAAGAACCCCAAAATTCGGAAAATTTGGGGATACCCTTATATGGGAGCTATGCCTAAACGTGGACCGATATATCCCATCTTCGAACTTGACCTGCCTGCAGACAATAGACAACCCTATGCAAAATTTCTGCACCCTATCTAAAATCCTTCGGAAGATAGCGAGATTAAAACAGACGGACGGACATGGCTAGATCGTCTTAGAATTTTACCCTGATCAAGAATATATATACCTTATAGAGTCGGAAATGAATATTTCCGTGAGCTACAAACGGAATGACAAAATTAATATACCCTCCATACTATGGTGGAGGGTATACAAATTTAAGTTGAGTAGGGAATATATTGAATAAACGAGAAACTCGGACCAGGAATGACTTGTACATGTGAAGATCTAAAGGGGTATAATTAAATTCGTATTCCTAGAAATGTGGAAAATTTAAATGTACTTGCCATAAATAGAGGACATTGCGATTTATATAATTTTTAAAATAATAATGACATAGAATACCAACGAATCTGTTAACGAGACAGCCAATAAAACGTTTTATATAGGGAAAAATATGGGAAAAGATCCCAAGATAGATGTACATATCTAACTGCACTATTGAATGCTCCTTGCACCTTCCTCATATTATGCATGTTAGGTGCGGAGTAAACTTCCAAACATTTTTCCCTTTATATGCTGAGGAAGGACTAGGTCGCAGCTATAAAACCTTCGCAATGTAATGTTAGTCCGAGAAACCACTCTATCGATATGAGATGTAAATGACACCTTATCATCAATAAGTACACCAAGAATTTCTAAAACACCAACAATTTATAGTGACACTGTGGCCGATGATGAACTACAAGAAGCCAGAATATGGTCGAATATGGTTGCGGTAATAATATTTTTGGCGGCCTCTACATGTGGTCGGGGCCGTTTGTTGGGAACTTTCGCGTTAAACAAACAATGAAGCAAGTTAATACACAACGTGTTTGTTTTAACCCGATCACCCAGCCACAAATGGCAAATTGTTACTACGACTACCTTGTTATGGTAGCACTGGGAATTAAATGTTACCCCGTTTAAAGAATTTGTTTTAACCTACTTTATTATCTTTGCTCGTACGTTTGTACTTAAGGACGGGCGATACACAAAACGAAAAAAAAAACAATTCTTCATTAACACTAGAACGTCGAAGGAGGTCATTTTGACCGCTTTTCAATTTCAAGTACAAAAGCAACTGTCCATTTAATGACACTTTTTTAAATTTGGTGCATTTTTATAATAAACGTAATTCTATAAATAATTCTATGAGGTCATTAAATGCCCAGTTGCTTTTGTACTTGAAACTGGAAAGCGGTCAAAATGACCGCCTTGGCGTTCTAGTGTTAACAAAAATTATGTGAAGTATTTACTTTTGTGCACGCGTCAGTTTGTTTTACAATTTGCCACGCCTGAATATAGACCCTCTAAAAATATTTTTAAAAAAGCCACGCCTGAATATAGATCCTGCGTAGAAACCCTCTTATATTATTAAATAAGCCATGCCTGAATATAGATCCTGAAAACTAATTTAAAACCAGTAAGGAAAGTAATAAAGTCGGACTGGGCCAACTATATGATATTTTGCATTTGTATCCTAACAGACGTCGCCTTTTCGAAGGAACATTGACATGAAATTGAACGAACTTAAATATGTGAACTTGACCTGGCTGCAGACAAAAGACAACCCTATGCAAAATTTCAGCACCCTATCTAAAATCCTTCGGAAGATAGCGAGATTAAAACAGACGGACGGACATGGCTAGATCGTCTTAGAATTTTACCCTGATCAAGAATATATATACCTTATAGGGTCGAAAATGAATATTTCGGTGAGCTACAAACGGAATGACAAAATTAATATACCCTCCATACTATGGTGGAGGGTATACAAATTTAAGTTGAGTAGGGAATATATTGAATAAACGAGAAACTCGGACCAGGAATGACTTGTACATGTGAAGATCTAAAGGGGTATAATTAAATTCGTATTCCTAGAAATGTGGAAAATTTAAATGTACTTGCCATAAATAGAGGACATTGCGATTTATATAATTTTTAAAATAATAATGACATAGAATACCAACGAATCTGTTAAAGAGACAGCCAATAAAACGTTTTATATAGGGAAAAATATGGGAAAAGATCCCAAGATAGATGTACATATCTAACTGCACTATTGAATGCTTCTTGCACCTTCCACATATTATGCATGTTAGGTGCGGAGTAAACTTCCAAACATTTTTCCCTTTATATGCTGAGGAAGGACTAGGTCGCAGCTATAAAACCTTCGCAATGTAATGTTAGTCCGAGAAACCACTCTATCGATATGAGATGTAAATGACACCTTATCATCAATAAGTACACCAAGAATTTCTAAAACACCAACAATTTATAGTGACACTGTGGCCGATGATGAACTACAAGAAGCCAGAATATGGTCGAATATGGTTGCGGTAATAAAATTTTTGGCGGCCTCTACATGTGGTCGGGCCGTTTGTTGGGAACTTTCGCGTTAAACAAACAATGAAGCAAGTTAATACACAACGTGTTTGTTTTAACCCGATCACCCAGCCACAAATGGCAAATTGTTACTACGACTACCTTGTTATGGTAGCACTGGGAATTAAATGTTACCCCGTTTAAAGAATTTGTTTTAACCTACTTTATTATCTTTGCTCGTACGTTTGTACTTAAGGACGGGCGATACACAAAACGAAAAAAACAATTCTTCTTTAACACTAGAACGCCGAAGGAGGTCATTTTGACCGCTTTTCAATTTCAAGTACAAAAGCAACTGTCCATTTAATGACACTTTTTTTAAATTTGGTGCATTTTTTATAATAAACGTAATTCTATAAATAATTCTATGAGGTCATTAAATGCCCAGTTGCTTTTGTACTTGAAATTGGAAAGCGGTCAAAATGACCGCCTTTGGCGTTCTAGTGTTAACAAAAATTATGTGAAGTATTTACTTTTGTGCACGCGTCAGTTTGTTTTACAATTTGCCACGCCTGAATATAGACCCTCTAAAAATATTTTTAAAAAAGCCACGCCTGAATATAGATCCTGCGTAGAGACCCTCTTATATTATTAAATAAGCCATGCCTGAATATAGATCCTGAAAACTAATTTAAAACCAGTAAGGAAAGTAATAAAGTCGGACTGGGCCAACTATATGATATTTTGCATTTGTATCCTAACAGACGTCGCCTTTTCGAAGGAACATTGACATGAAATTGAACGAACTTAAATATGTGATATTTATCTATAAGTACATCGACTATATTTGGTACCCAATAAGAACCCAATATACCAAATTTCAGCGAATTCGGTTGAAAAACGCGCTCAAGAACCTCAAAATACCGAAATATGGGGTTACGCTTATATGGGGGCTACCAGAAAACATGGGCCTATATTTATAATTTTTAGTGGAGATATTTGGTACCCAATATACCAAATTTCAGCGAATTCGGTTGAAAAACGCGCTCAAGAACCCCAAAATACCGAAAATTGGAGGTTCCCCTATATGGGGGGCTACCAGAAAAAATTGACCTATATTCATAATTTTTTGTGGAGTGATTTGGAACCTATTTAGAACTCAAAGTAATTAATTACAGCCAATTTGGTGGAAAAATACGATCAAAACCCCCAAAATACTGAAAATTACGGTTATATGGGGGCTACCAGAAAAAGTGGACCTATGTTCATAATTTTTTGTGGCGACATTTAGTACCCAATAAGAACCCAATGTACCAAATTTCAGCGAATTCGGTAAAAAAACGCGCTCGAGAACCCCAAAATTCCGAAAATTTGGGGATACCCTTATATGGGAGCTATGCCTAAACGTGGACCGATATATCCCATCTTCGAACTTGATCTGCCTGTAGACAAAAGACAACCCTATGCAAAATTTCAACAACCTATCTAAATTCCTTCGGAAGATAGCGAGATTACAGCAGACGGACGGACATGGCCAGATCGTCTTAGAATTTTACCCTGATCAAGAATATATATACCTTATAGGGTCGAAAATGAATATTTCGGTGAGTTACAAACGGAATGACAAAATTAATATAGCCTCCATACTATGGTGGAGGGTATAAAAATTTAAGTTGATTAGGGAATATATTGGATAAAGGAGAAATTCGGACAAGGAATGACTTGTCCATGTGAAGATCTAAAGGGGTATAATTAAATTCGTATTCCTAGAAATGCGCGAAAATTTAAATGTACTTGCCATAAATAGAGGACATTGCGATTTATATAATTTATAAAATAATAATGACATAGAATACCAACGAATCTGTTAAAGAGACAGCCAATAAAACGTTTAATATAGGGAAAAATATGGGAAAAGATCCCAAGATAGATGTACATATCTAACTGCACTAATGAATGCTCCTTGCACCTTCCTCATATTATGCATGTTAGGTGCGGAGTAAACTTCCAAACATTGTTCCCTTTATATGCTGAGGAAGGACTAGGTTGCAGCTATAAAACCAAGCTATAATCCGAGAAACCACTCTATCGATATGAAATGTAAATGACACCTTATCATCAATAAGTACACCAAGAATTTCTAAAACACCAACAATTTATAGTGACACTGTGGCCGATGATGTACTACAAGAAGCCAGAATATGGTCGAATATGATTGCGGTAATAATATTTTTGGCGGCCTCTGCATGTGGTCGGGGCCGAAAGTTGCAAGGGCGAAAGTTAATACACAATGTGTTTGTTTTAACCCGATCACCCAGCCACAAATGGCAAATTGTTACTACGACTACCTTGTTATGGTAGCACTGGGAATTAAATATTACCCCGTTTAAAGAATTAGTTTTAACCTACTTTATTATCTTTGCTCGTACGTTTGTACATAAGGACGGGCAATACACAAAACGAAAAAAACAATTCTTCTTTAACAAAAATTATGAGAAGTATTTACTTTTGTGCACGCGCCAGTTTGTTTTACAATTTGCCACGCCTGAATATAGACCCTCTAAAAATATTTTTAAAAAAGCCACGCCTGAATATAGATCCTGTGTAGAGACCCTCTTATATTATTAAATAAGCCACGCCTGAATATAGATCCTGTTAAAAAGTAATTTAAAACCAGTAAGGAAAGTAGTAAAGTCGGACTGGGCCAACTATATGGTATTTTGCATATGTATCCTAACAGACGTCGCCTTTTCGAAGGAACCTTGACATGAAATTGAACGAACTTAAATATGTGATATTTATCTATAAGTACACTGACTAACATCATCCCAACACATGCCATTCTGCAACCTATTCTAAATTTTGTAAATATATTTAAAGCAAACTTTACACACGCTTTGGTATGCTTCACCGTTTGAAATGTAATGTCAATCAGGCACCCTTTGATTATTCGTATTTAACATTCAGGTCATTAGAAGGAGAAGAAAATAGCAGAGACTTAGTTTTCGACGTATTTATGCCCAACTTATTTTGAGTCATCCAACTAATCACTAAAGACAGTGTATAATCGATTATAGATAGCAAAACATCTATATTAGGCACTTGACAAGGGGTACGTCTGTGTTTTTGTTTTGCTACAAAAGCTATTCATTTAGAAGCAGCTTCTCATCTATCGTCGGCCACTTTTATTGCTACATTTCATCGTTTTATGGGTCGTCGTGGCTGTCCCAAATCCATATTTTCCGATAACGGGGCCAATTTTGTTGGCGCTTCACGCGAAATAGAAAAGGATTGTAGGACTTTTATTCGAGAAACTTGTGATACAGTCTGATCTTCTTTAGAATATTAATAACTTTCTTGGTAATTCATACCAGCCGGTGCTCCACACATGGGTGGTCTTTTATTGTGTGTAGTAGTGTTTTCCTTTGTAATAGTTATGTTGGATGCCATGTATATTTTTCCTGAGGTTGTCTTGTCGGACTACGAAGATGGATGGGTCATCTCAGGTCCCGCCAACCTTTAAAATTATTTATTTTTTTATATTTTTTATCTTTTTTATAATAAACGTGAATTATTGAGTTTACATGATCTCACACCTGCACTGAACTTGCGTATATATTAAGATATATATGTAGCAACGTGTATAAATTAGATAGTAGCATCAACTGCTCGAGCTCAGTCAATTACGAATGTTGATGGGAATTATTGGCATCTCTTCTATAACTCCCGCTACGGAGAAAACAGAGTGCGGATTGCCTATGAGCGGTAGCTGTTGTTGTTTTGCTCACTTTGTTACATATATCCACTCTCATATTGGAAGGTTAGTTTTAATGTAGTAGTAGTTGACAAGAAGAACACCTCAGTTCACTCGTCGTTTTACCCACAGGCCTATGTCTCCATCGCCAATTACCAAGGAAATTTATTGTTTTGTAGAAAAATGAATTATCACCCAATAAACCAACAAACTATTTATTATTTAAAGCTAATGCAATCGTGTTTTATTTAATTTTCTCCCCACCCATTGCATCACTTAACACCATATAATGCTGCAAATAATCATTCTGATTTAAATAATAATGAAAATCAACAGCAAATGCAATTTGATAATCCTAGATCTACTCAAGTACTATCTCGTTATTATAATACTCAACAACAAAATCAGAGGGTCCAAAATAACCTTACCCAATTCAAAGCCCTAGTTTAACTTCTCAGACTTTTCATAATACCCACTATTTCACAGCGTCTTTTCAATTTGATTCCTATTCAAACTCTTCCTCTAACTGTGTCTTTAGTACACACACAAATATGCACATAGATAAAATTACTATGATTATCCATAACTGGAATCTGAAGTTTGATGGTTCCTCAAATGGTTTGGATGTGGAAGAATTTTTTACAGGTTCTTCAGATTATTTCAACTGTGCCTATACCGTTGTATGCCGAAATTTATACAGTCTTTTGACAGGGAATCTTTTGACGCTTTCTTTGAAGACCGTTTCAGCAATGGTAGGCAAACTCCCAAGGCCTATGGCGGAGGCTGAGTTTTTAGAAATAGTTGAACGGAATCTTCGTCCTGACATTCGCCAAGAACTCTTGTATGTCCCCATTGCTTCTATTTCACATCTTCGCAAATTAGTCCAAATGCGAGAGAAATTTTTTAACGATGAATACGTCACGTAGAAACATTTCTGAAGTGGCAGTTGATGACTGTAATTACATTCCAACAAAACGACAACAATGAGCGTATTGTCGAGGCCATACAAAAACCTAAGCAATTTTTTACATGTTGGAATGATGATAAGGTAGGCCATCACTGGCCGAATTGCGTTAAATGTGTTAACCGGAAACAGAACACGTCAAAAAACGTCAGGAGTTTCAGTCCTCATGTGGGCAAAACACCCTAACTAATCCAGTTTCAACCCCAATTTCCAAATATAACGCTTCTGAAATCCTCAATGAAAATTAAAATTTCCCTACTTCAGCCAATTCAAACCCTATTTCGATTCTAAAAAGACCTTCGGCAAATGAGGATAAGGATGTAAACCCTGATTTGTCAAAAAATATATACCCGAAAGTTTTTTACCACATAAGATGATAGTTATACTGTAAAAAACGAAATAAGATTTAAAATGCATCTAAAATTTGTTTTTTTTTTTCAAATAAAAAACCCGAAACCCTCTACGATTAGATATCGAAAATTCTTTAAAATGACAAAAAATGTTCTCAAAACGTGTAATTTCAACAATTGTATCCAATCCAAAAGACTTACTTTTGAAGAATATGGACTTATAGACACAGGTGCGAACGTGAGGTGCATAGGCTCAGATCTGGCTTCTTAACATTTTCAATAATATCCTAATTTTAACAAAGTAAAATCCTATGTGAAGACTGCGGATGGTCATTCACAAAAGTTTAACGACGGGATCGACGTAAATATATTATTCAAAGGCCAAGTTTAACTTCTTAGACTATTCATAATACCCACTATTTTACAAAGTCTTTTCAATTTTATTCCAAATATTGTTAGATCAGATTATATAATCACAACAACCTCCAACATCACTCCAAAGCAATATGATGTTGACATTAATTGTTCAACAATTTCCAACAATAATCAATCAGCAAATACACTGAACAATTCAAATCTTGTCGTATACACTCTTACAGAAGCGGAACGCCAACAGTTGCAGACAGTAATTGACCTATTCCCGAACATTGAGACAAAAGTCCTTGGCCAAACAAAGTCCTTGGCCATCAAGCAAAGATTTTAACCAGTTTCTCCGGCAAAAAACTTACGTTTGGTGAGGTTGACAGAATGCTACAATTAGGTGTTATCAAGCCGTCTAACACATCATGGAGATTGGTCATCAAACCCAACAAAATAGGGTTTTGCCTAGACGCCCGAAAAATTAATTCCGTAACGGAAAAGGATGCACATCATTTACCGAATATCGAAGGAATATTCGCCCGATTACCGAAAGCCAATATTATATCCAAACTGGATTTAAAAGACACGTTATGGGAAATCGGTTTATTGGAAATATCGAAACATTTGACTGCGTTCACAGTCCAGGGACTGTGGCGTACCTGGGACAATTATCAGCGATAATGGAAACCAACTCCGAACTAATGACTTAAATGAATTCTTTACCTCTCTTGGCATAAATCATGTGTACACGCCGTCATATTCACCACAGTCAAATGCCTCTCAAAGAGTGAATAGATCGCTTATCGCTGGATTTAGTCTTCATCTAAAAACTGACCATCGCCAGTGGGATGAAAATCTTTCGGCAATCAGTTGTGCTCTTCGAAATTCTATTCATCAGTCAATAGATTGTTCACCCTATCATGCACTCTTTGGATTTGACATGGAAACACATGGCTCTACTTATAAACTTCTAAGGAAATTACACCTTTTAAATGAGTTATCCCTTAACCGAAAAGAAGACATATAAAGACAGCTTACGATCTACATCAAAAACAGTATAACTTAAGTACTCGTCAAGAAACGTTTACAGAAGGGCATGAAGTCTATAGACGAAATGTGGCCCAAAGCTGTATGGCTCTAGCGCTAAGCCGGCTCTAGAATTTCTTACAGCTAGGTCAGAGAGAAACTTGGAAGTCATTATAACATTATCGAGGACATAAATGGAAAATTAATAGGCAAAGTATATACGTACTATATCCTTCGCGTAAACACCTTTTTCTAGTCCTTTTTCTAGTTAATTCGCGTTCAAAAATTAGCGAATTATCTCGTTTTGTAATGTCCGTTTCTTATAGTCCATATTGAAACAATCACCGTTTCAATTGATCAAACATATTGTTTTAAACCATATCTGAAATAACCTAAACTGCCCTCACATACATTCTCGGCTGTAACACATTTACCTCATCCTCCACAAACTATCCAAATCCATTTGTTTGCATTTTGTCTCCAATATGTTTCTGCTCCGCCATGACCACCATAATATAATGCATTATTAGTAATTTCCAATTTGCATATATTGCCGTTTATTATTTATTCCATATACTTCTTTATTACAAAATTAATATCACAATATTTTCGCTAAATCAACTTTTCAGAATTATTCACATCAAAATTCAGTATATTAATTCTTAATGTTGTTACGAATTGTTCAATATTTTTATTTAATTGTTTGCGCCTTTTATTTTGATCCGCTCTTTTAGTTCTAAGGGACTTCAGATATAGCTAATGACCGTAAATGATTTGTAACCACACTAACAGATCAATATGTTTGCTAACATCCAATCCGATAAAAGAGCTAACATCCAATCCGATAAAAATTCTCAGTAGGATACATAATCATCCCAATGCTACTAACCTATGTATCCATACCACCAATACATTACATAAAACACCCATTGAAAAATTCTTCCTGGCTACATCATCCAATATCGTCTCGGCCAGATCACAGTTTAAGAAATTAATGGAAAAAATGATATAAATGACTATCAACTTTTAAATAAGTGGAAACAAATAAATGGAAATAAATTTAAAAAAGGAAATGACATAATTTAAGTTGATAATAAGAAAATAAAAAATCGAGTTATAAAAAAATGAAAGTGAAGTGAAATTGAATGAAAAGCAATGAAACAAAAAATAATCTTGAAATAAATAAATTGACATACATTTTAAAAGAAGAAGAAAAAATATTGACAATAAATAAAGAAAATAAAAAGAACGAAGTTAAAACATAAAAGAAAAAAATTAAAGTGACATTCGATGAATAGCAATGAAAATTAATTTTTAAAATTATTAGAAATAAATAAATTGAAATAAATTTTAAAAGAAGAAAAAAAAAACAATATTGACAATAAATAAAGAAAATAAAAAGAACGAAGTTAAAAATTAAAGTTACATTCGATAAATAGTAATGAAAACTAACATTTAAAATTAGTGGAAATAAATAAATTAAAATAAATTTTAAAAGAAGAAGAAAAAATAATATTGACAAGAAATAGAGAAAATAAAGGGAACGAAGTTAAAAATTAAAAGTGAAATTCAATGAATAGTAATGAAACAAAAATTACATGAAATACACATTTAGAATAAATGGACAAATAAAATATTATTGAACTGTGGCGATCAACTAAAGAATATTTAAGGAAAAATTTGTATGTGAACGTAAACTAAATACAAAAAGTGTAAAAAAAAATGAAAAATAAAATTATTATCAAGATATCAAAATGAAAACTGAAGAACTATAAAAATTTACAAAAAAGTCTAAAAAACTTAACATAATATAAAGCAGCATACGGCGAAAAATTATCAACAAGAGAACGAGCCAGCAAACACCGACGCAAAACGAAATGAATATTTTAACGTTGTTGCAGTAAGCTTAAAGTATAATATTGCTGTTAAATTTTAGTACTTTTTAAAATTAAATTTATTTGAACAACTAATCCCCTCATTCCTACTAACATCCATATTAAATCTACCAAAATGACGGAAGTAGACAACATAGCCGAAAGATTAATAAAAGGGTTGGACTTAGGAACGTCTTCAACTTGTTTAGGATTAACTCAAACACAAAAGGATGATGTGATCAAAATTATGAAAAGTTTCTTTCCACTAGACAGCACAGAGGAAATTGGCGAGCAACCTATAACACAAGTCAATATTAAGGAATTGGACTCGATTCCAGATATAGTTAAAAGTTTAAGAGAATTCAGTGGTAGACCAGGAGAGTTTAATCCATGACGTAAGTCAGTCGATGGAATATTAAAACTTTTTGATTCTATAAAAGGTACTAGTAGGTATTTTGCCATCCTACATACCATTAGATCGAAAGTTATTGGTAACGCTGATACCGCACTGGAATCTTACAGAACTCCTTTAGACTGGGGAAAAATCAAAAAGTGTCTCATGATGCACTATTCCGATAGGCGAGACATAAGTACACTAGAATTCCAAATGAGTTCCTTGAGACAAAACACTATGACGGTTACTGAGTTTTATCGTGCTGTCTATCAGCACCTTTCTTTAATCCTAGACAAAATAGCATGCCTAGATTATGACGACAAAAGTCTTGCAAATATGACAAAGGCATACAGAGATAAAGCTTTAGACACATTTATTAGAGGGCTTAGGGGTGAGTTACCAAAATTATTAGCAATTTCCGCACCCAATTCACTGCCTCAAGCATTGCATATCTGCCTCAAATTGTATAATATGAACATAAGAACCAACCATGTCGTTGGTCAGACGAAAACGGCTACTAATTTCGGAAACTATGCAACACCTAAACAAGGATTCTATCCAGAACTTGTTAATTTTGAGGGACAGAACAAATTCCAAGCAAGACCTCCGCTTCCGCCTCGGACTCAAAAACCATCATGGTTTAAGGCACCACAAGCCTCCAATAATAATCGTTCTCAATTAAATCCAGTTCAACATTACCAATATGATACAACATATAATAAGCCTCAACCCATGGAAGTAGATCAATATGTTTGCTAACATCCAATCCGATAAAAGAGCTAACATCCAATCCGATAAAAATTCTCAGTAGGATACATAATCATCCCAATGCTACTAACCTATGTATCCATACCACCAATACATTACATAAAACACCCATTGAAAAATTGATGCAATTCTTCCTGGCTACATCATCCAATATCGTCTCGGCCAGATCACAGTTTAAGAAATTAATGGAAAAAAATGATATAAATGACTATCAACTTTTAAATAAGTGGAAACAAATAAATGGAAATAAATTTAAAAAAGGAAATGACATAATTTAAGTTGATAATAAGAAAATAAAAAATCGAGTTATAAAAAAATGAAAGTGAACTGAAATTGAATGAAAAGCAATGAAACAAAAAATAATCTTGAAATAAATAAATTGACATACATTTTAAAAGAAGAAGAAAAAATATTGACAATAAATAAAGAAAATAAAAAGAACGAAGTTAAAACATAAAAGAAAAAAATTAAAGTGACATTCGATGAATAGCAATTAAAATTAATTTTTAAAATTAGTAGAAATAAATAAATTGAAATAAATTTTAAAAGAAGAAAAAAAACAATATTGACAATAAATAAAGAAAATAAAAAGAACGAAGTTAAAAATTAAAGTTACATTCGATAAATAGTAATGAAAACTAACATTTAAAATTAGTGGAAATAAATAAATTAAAATAAATTTTAAAAGAAGAAGAAAAAATAATATTGACAAGAAATAGAGAAAATAAAAGGAACGAAGTTAAAAATTAAAAGTGAAATTCAATGAATAGTAATGAAACAAAAATTACATGAAATACACATTTAGAATAAATGGACAAATAAAATATTATTGAACTGTGGCGATCAACTAAAGAATATTTAAGGAAAAATTTGTATGTGAACGTAAACTAAATACAAAAAGTGTAAAAAAAAATGAAAAATAAAATTATTATCAAGATATCAAAATGAAAACTGAAGAACTATAAAAATTTACAAACAAGTCTACAAAACTTAACATAATATAAAGCAGCATACGGCGAAAAATTATCAACAGAACGAGCCAGCAAACACCGACGCAAAACGAAATGAATATTTTAACGTTGTTGCAGTAAGCTTAAAGTATAATATTGCTGTTAAATTTTAGTACTTTTTAAAATTAAATTTATTTGAACAACTAATCCCCTCATTCCTACTAACATCCATATTAAATCTACCAAAATGACGGAAGTAGACAACATAGCCGAAAGATTAATAAAAGGGTTGGACTTAGGAACGTCTTCAACTTGTTTAGGATTAACTCAAACACAAAAGGATGATGTGATCAAAATTATGAAAAGTTTCTTTCCACTAGACAGCACAGAGGAAATTGGCGAGCAACCTATAACACAAGTCAATATTAAGGAATTGGACTCGATTCCAGATATAGTTAAAAGTTTAAGAGAATTCAGTGGTAGACCAGGAGAGTTTAATCCATGACGTAAGTCAGTCGATGGAATATTAAAACTTTTTGATTCTATAAAAGGTACTAGTAGGTATTTTGCCATCCTACATACCATTAGATCGAAAGTTATTGGTAACGCTGATACCGCACTGGAATCTTACAGAACTCCTTTAGACTGGGGAAAAATCAAAAAGTGTCTCATGATGCACTATTCCGATAGGCGAGACATAAGTACACTAGAATTCCAAATGAGTTCCTTGAGACAAAACACTATGACGGTTACTGAGTTTTATCGTGCTGTCTATCAGCACCTTTCTTTAATCCTAGACAAAATAGCATGCCTAGATTATGACGACAAAAGTCTTGCAAATATGACAAAGGCATACAGAGATAAAGCTTTAGACACATTTATTAGAGGGCTTAGGGGTGAGTTACCAAAATTATTAGCAATTTCCGCACCCAATTCACTGCCTCAAGCATTGCATATCTGCCTCAAATTGTATAATATGAACATAAGAACCAACCATGTCGTTGGTCAGACGAAAACGGCTACTAATTTCGGAAACTATGCAACACCTAAACAAGGATTCTATCCAGAACTTGTTAATTTTGAGGGACAGAACAAATTCCAAGCAAGACCTCCGCTTCCGCCTCGGACTCAAAAACCATCATGGTTTAAGGCACCAAAAGCCTCCAATAATAATCGTTCTCAATTAAATCCAGTTCAACATTACCAATATGATACAACATATAATAAGCCTCAACCCATGGAAGTAGATCAATCCATGCAAACGAGACACGTTAACTATGCAAATAGACCTCAATTTAATAATTTTCCATTCAAAAGGCCAGCAACCGCAAGCTTTCAAACACCAGTCAATAAAGTTCAACGCAACTTTCATTTAAAGGCAATGGATACACCAAATTCATTAAATACAGATTTTAAGGATTTACCAGAATGTAGCTCATTCAGAGCAACATCGGAAGCTGCTGACTGTAATGAAGATTACGAAAAAAATTATCTTAATCCATACGATTATAAGATAGAGGAACATGATAAATCGGACAGTTATCCCTTACAAGAACTCAATGACGATATGAATTTTTTTGGTTAAATAGTTCCTCGTTGCCATATTTTAATATAAAAACGAGGGACGGAAAAGAACTCAAAATTTTAATAGACACTGATAGTAATAAGAACTATATTAAATAAGAGCACGTACAAGATCCAAAACCGAACCTGGAAATTTTTTCTGCCAACGCAATATCGGGCAATGTCTTAGTTACTCACCATACCCTAGTTGAAGTATTCGGTAAAGAAATTGGAGCAATAAAATTTTACATATTGCCAGGCTTACGTACATTCGACGCTATTTTGGGAAATGACACACTTGTGGGATTATCTGCTGTGATTTACTCATATAAAAATTTCTTTACACTTCACAATCAAGTAAATATATATATATATATATATATATATATATATATAATAACATAGAAATGAGAATGGGACATATGACTCCAAGTCAAAAGGTACAACTTTAACCGATGGTTGATACTTTTAGGAACTTTTTTGCTGACCCACACGAGCGTTTGACTTATACCACTCGGGTAAAGGGCGAAATTCGGACTACAACAGACGAACCAACATACATCAGAAATTATCCATATCCAACAGCATTGAAAGGGATAGTAGACGAAGAAATTAGTAAGCTACTCAAGGATGGAATAATAAGACCTTCTCGTTCAGCATATAATTCGCCTATTTGGGTAGTTCCTAAAAAAGAAGATGCATCAGGGCAAAAAATATCGTGTGGTGGTAGACTTTAGGAAGTTGAACTCAATAACAATTGCAGATAGGTATCCAATTCCGGAGATTACTGATGTTTTGTCAAAGCTTGGCGGAAATAAGTTATTTTCAATTATTGACCTAAAAAGTGGATTTCATCAAATCCCTGTAAGAGAGGAAGATATCGAAAAAACCGCGTTCTCTGTCATAAACGGCAAATATGAATTTACAAGATTGCCATTCGGATTAAAGAATGCGCCCTCCATATTCCAACGGGCACTCGATGATATATTGAGGTAACATCTGCTATGTCTACATCGACGACGTGATTATTTTTAGCGAAGACGAACAGTCACATTTAAAAAATTTGGAAGAAATTTTTCGGACATTGGACAATGCGAACATGAAGATACAGTTGGACAAATGTGAATTCTTCAAAAAGGAAGTAGAATTTTTAGGATTTTTAGTTTCTGGGGAAGGGATAAAAACTATAAGGAAGAAGGTTGATGCACTTGTCAACATTCCATATCCTGTCACACTAAGGCAATTGAGATCATTTTTAGGATTATGCAATTACTATCGACGATTCGTACATGGATTTGCAGATATCGCAAAACCTCTCACATCTATGTTAAGAGGACCTTATGGTAACATACCTAGGGCGGAATCAAGCAAAATAAAAATTGCTCTGGGAGAGAATGAGAAAAAAGCGATAGACAATCTTAAAAATGCCTTGGTATCTAGAGATGTAATGCTATATTATCCTGACTATAAGAAAGAGTTTCATTTGAATACAGACGCTTCCAACAGTGCATTAGGTGCAGTTCTTAGCCAAGAAGGTAGACCAATAGCATTCATATCCAGAGTACTTACAGAAACTGAAGAAAACTATGCTACCAATGAAAGGAAAATGCTGGCAGTAATATGGGCTTTACATACTTTAAGAAATTACATATATAGAACAGCTAAATTAGTTATTTTTACCGATCACCAACCCCTTACGTATGCCCTTAGTAGAAAAACTAACAACCCTAAGATGAAAAGATGGAATGCCATTTTAGAAGAATATAATTATGAGCTAAAATACCAACCAGGAAAATCAAACGTGGTAGCCGACGCTCTTTCTAGGACAAAAAAATCCAATCAATTCTCTTACTGGAACTGTGCACAGTCACGAAAGTTCCGCAGAAAATTTAATTCATAGTACAGAAAGTCCAATTAATGTATTTAAGAACCAAATTTGGTTCTCTATACATGAAGAGCCATCCTCTATACATGAAGAGCCTTTAATCAGAAATGGTATAAAAGCGCCAAAATGTATTATGGGCAAAATTCAGGAAATATACCCCATTCATTTTCGAAATTACAAAGTTTTATTTTCCCAGAAGGTTGTTGCCGATCTTACATCTGAAACTGACCAAGAAAATGTTATAATAGACACCCATAAAAGGGCACATCGTAATGCCGAGGAAAATAAGATACCGATGTTACAAAAATATTACTTCCCCGGAATGCTAGGCAAGACAAAAAGGATTGTGAAACTATGCACGATTTGCAAATTAAATAAATACGAAAGGCACCCTAACAACTCAAAACTTAATGAAACACATATCCCCACCTATCCAGGACAAATCCTTCATTTGGATATCTTTTCAACGGACAAAAAATTAGTGCTAACATCCATAGACAAATTTTCAAAATATGCTCAAGCCCGTATACTTAAAGGAAAATCTACGGAAGATGTATGGAGACCTCTTAGAGATCTATTATTCTTTTATGGGGTACCAAAAACGGTGGTAATAGACAATGAAAGATCGTTGAATTCTTCATCAATAATGTTTATGATGAAGGATGAATTAGGGATTGACGTATTTACTTGCCCACCTTACAGGAGCGAAGTTAATGGACAAATCGAAAGGTTCCACTCAACATTAGCCGAACTTTTGAGATGCATTAAATCTGAAGGAGTATACCGTGATTTTGAAGAAATTTTAGAAAAGGCCGTTAACGAATACAATCACTCCATTCATTCAACGATAGGGAAAAACCGGTTGATCTATTTTCGGACGAACTGTAGATTTTTCACCCGGTAGTTACGACCGTGCAAGACTCTCAAATGTTGACAAACTGCAGCAAAAACAGGCACATGACATAAGATATCACAACAAAAATAGAACCGATGTTAAGGAATATTTACCAGGCCAACACATCTACGTTAAGATAAATAAGCGGCTAGGGACAAAATTGTCAGAGAGGTATAAAGAAGGAAAATAAAAATTCAACAATAGTAACCGAGAGTGGACGAGTAGTCCACAAAAGCTACATAAAAAATTAACTAAATTAACTAAATTGTAAAGCCACATAGCCCAATATGCCTGATGAGCCGCTTAACCAACGGCGAAACGCGGCGCTTAATGGTGGGTACGTAGGTTCTTCTCCTGGCTTTCCTTTTCATTGCAAAACAAAGATCATCAAGCTCGACTCGAAAGAGTATATAAAAATAACCACTTAAAAAAATAAATAAATTCACTTAATATATTGCAGAGTACCACTACTGCTGTCATTATGCAGAGCAGATTTCCAAATATTGGACTATTCCAATTCTAAATTAATGACAATACATGCAGGACTAGCAAAAATTCAAACCGGATCATTTAAAATTATTCATACCATCGATTTGCAGAATTATGAAGATATAATACGTAAATTTGAAGAAGACATTTTTATAAACACAAGCCGTCATCCCTTAATCCCATACATATCCTTCACCTTATCCCAAATAAAATCCCGTATTGCTAGAATTAAACCGAGGATAAGATCCAAAAGATCGTTAGATTTTCTTGGTACAGCTTGGAAATGGTTGGCTGGTAGCCCAGACCGCCACGATTTTGAAATCATTTCAAAGAAAATTTAAAATACTCTTAAGAACAATAATAATCAAATAATTGTTAATAAGTTCTCAATGGAAAAAATTAATCAATTAACAAACATGTCTAACGAAATTGTAAAAATCATTAAATCCGAAA
The DNA here is from genome assembly GCF_032173495.1 of Musca vetustissima. NCBI lineage: Eukaryota > Metazoa > Arthropoda > Insecta > Diptera > Muscidae > Musca > Musca vetustissima. The sequence continues at coordinate 91,324 of NW_026888377.1, forward strand.
ATAACGAAGAAAATGAAAAAAAATTTGAATTCAAATATAAATTAGAAATTTTGAAAGAAGAAATTGTTAATATTGAACTAGCGATCCATTTAGCTAAGGTAAACGTTGTAAATTCATTCATATTGTCAGCTATCGAAATTGAAACACTTAATAAAATTTTTGACAAAGAAAACATTCCGTTTAATAGTATTGATGAACTACCACATTTCTCAAGAGTAAAGTATCATCAGAAGGATTTAATATAATTTATATTATAAGTGTCCCTACAACTAAAGAAGAAAATTGTAAGAAAAAAATGATTTAACCTATAAAAAATAGAGATGAAATATTAAAAATTGAATTTGAATTTATCCTTGAATGTAACTAACAATTTTTCGGCTTTAAAGACAAATGTAAATTTTATAATACATTAAATATTTGTGAAACCAATTAAATTATTGATATTACACTAGTTGTATTCCAAATTTGATGATAAGCCAACATTCAACTTGCACCACAACCAACAACGATCACGTCCCAACAATAGAGGAAATAGAGGAAGATGTTATAATGCTTAATCAATATGTCGGAGTGTCTAAACTAGTTTACACTTAAATATTCCTAGTTAATGTGAACTGTTTTATCGACTAATAATATCTGAAATATGCTTCCCTTAATGAATATTAATTACTTAAGTAACTGAAATGTATTGAACTGAAACATCACTTTGTACTAATGAATTTTCTTGCTGGGTATAAGCCCAATGTACAAGCCCTTCTTTTGTAATCAACCACACCGTAAGCACACAAGCTCTCTCATCAATAAATCATTATAAGGATTCGTAACCGACTCTGTTTATTCCCTAGTCTAATATAATTTTGCGTAATCAAAAATACATAATTTCTCATTTCTGAGAAATTATTTAATAATAATCAAAGGTGGTCGTTGATCGCCAGTGTCAACGAAACACTATTGCTTTCTCTAACCTCTTCTTTAATTACAGTCCACACTCTCTGTCTCAAAAAGCTATCTTTAAAACAGGTTCCAATTACTCAGCAGCAAAACCTGCCATCGCCCTTATCCGCCTGTACATGGTCCATCGAGCCTTCTGTAAAAGCAGCCCATAAAAATGGTGAACACAAAGAGAGAAAGCTCTAGCCAAGGAAGATCTAATTCCCAACAAAGAAGGTAAAATAGAATTTGAAAACTCCACTTAAAATAGTTCTCCGTTGACACTCAAAGCGAAAACCAAAAATAACAATAGTTACGAATTATTGGTCGTGTGAGGCATTCTCGGTGTTTTGTAAATTAAACTAACATAAAATCGCCAAATTCCTTATATTTTGTTGTGCAAAAAACCAAGTATATAGGGATAATATTCAAATTCACCCAACATAATTGCGGCGAAAAGCATACAAAAGTTTTAATAATATTTGCCTATAAACGGTCATAGAAGCGGTTGAAACAAAAGAAAACGTAAGATTTCTGATTGTTTTCTTTTGTGCCAAAACCTACAAAATTGTTTGATGGAAACATAAAAAGACGTCTAGCATTGGTTGTAAAAAAAAAAAAACACCAAAAATTGTTCAGCAATAATTGCCTACATAAGGTCATAAGCGCGTTTTAAACTAAAAAGAGAACAAATTTGTTTGCCCAAAAAATCTGCGTATAAAATAATTAAAAAAGATAAAATCACAAGTGCATTTCAAATTTAGTCTCAAAAAGCAGATTCCTCAAATTTTTGGAAGAAGCAAGGTGCTAAAACACAAAAACAATACAATTTGTTCACAACAACATTTAAGTTTATTGCCGTTATATTTTTTGCTTGCTTCACCCTATTCGTGTTTGCGCCTAAAAAAAAAAAAAAAAAAAAAAAAAGATCATACACTCATACATTTCAAAAATTAACAAAGAACCAACCAACAACAAAGTAAGACCGTTGCAGAAATTTGTGCAGAAAAGTGGAATTTACCATTCCCTTCCACACTCTCTTTTTTTCAAATTACCTTGTGTGTGGTATCGATTTAGTTTATTCATCTCCCGTTTCTTTTGTCGTCATGGTACACGACCCAGACTGTTATACAAAAGTGTGATAATCTTCAAAACAACATCAACAAGTCCTCTCTGAGCGCAATGTTACAGTGTTAAAGAAGAACGGAAAAAGCTTTTGTATCAATGTCAAAAAGCTCAAGTATTAATAGAAGAGTTCATAACAGAAAAGGAATTGGCAACATAGTGATAATCGGTGGTTTGTTGACATTTTGATATTCATTGCCATAGTTTCGTTTGCTTCAGTAATAAAAAGTGATTTTACATTTCCCAAATTAACACATTACCATATTCGGTCCGGAAAAATATTAAAAACAATTATTAGTGCCAATCGAGATATAAAAAGGTAATTAATTTTATTTTCTGACCATTTATCGGAATACGCACTAGAGAATTCAAATAATCACCAACAAAAGCTTGAAATGTATCATTAATCTGTGGTTAAACAAATAATTCTCTACAAACATTTGCAGCACACATTAGTCGAATCATCAGTGGCTTTAAACAGAAATTTGCACTCACACCCCTCTTAAAAAGGAAACATCTATGTTTTGTATAATTTTCCAAATAAATTTGTGATACAGATTTAGTCATCTTAAACACAAATGAATTTGTGACTACGTTTGGAGTAAAACAATTTGTAAACTATGATACCAAGTGAAGTGTATTAAATTTTAATTATATACAACAACCTTGCTGCTGTAAAGAAATGAAAAAATAGTTTTCAAAATATAAAATAAAAGTCAAAGTTGTTTTGGCGACATTTTGATCCCAAACACGATTACGCATTCAAGGGATCACGATATTTTCCACAGCGTAAAAAAAACAAAATTCTACATTGCCGATTGTTCACACAAATTGTTAATATTGGTTTATATGGTTATTTGCAAATAGTGACAAAGTATCCCAGAAGATTTGTGTGATTAATTATCGTCTGCATGCACACGATCGGTTTATCCATAGTTGCAGTTATTACTAAAAATTAATCTGGTGACACAGTAATAATAAGTATTTGGTATATCTATCCTTTGTGTTTCCAACCACACAATAATTTTGCTGTATTCCGAAGATTAAATTGAGCGTTGTTTAGGATTTGGTGTTTACTGCGGATCATATTGTTTTTCCATGGTTTACAATCAACCAAAAGGTATACGCTTGAGCTACAGTGTCTATAGCTATTCATCTATCATTGAACGTGGTTTCTAAAAAGATTTACTGATCTAAGTCTATACCCCCAAGCAAAAGTTTGTAAAACCAGAGCTCAATTCATATTTATAGGAACAAAAAACAGATTGATTCTACAATTAATTTCCTTAAAGGTTCACCATTAACCTCTAATCTGTACACTCAAACTCAGAGCATATAGATTAATCTCATTCTTTGATACTCATTCATTGAATTCAATTTGCTTCACATTAAGATATTGCGGAACACATAGTTTCGTGAGAAACGTGAACTTTTACATTCATACTTTTGGCGTGAGGTATACATTTGGTACAAGTGTAAGATATTTCAACAGGTTCTATCAACCAATAAGTTGTTTGTTTCTTTTATCAATTTTGAAGTCAGATACGACAAGCTCAATTATTCGTTACTCAACTCAATAAACAACTTAAATATTTTCAAACAAATTTGAAGCAAGATGACTGAGTCAACTAGTGAGTACGTCACATTAAGAGAAAGCTCGTCAACAAAACCCTCTCCCATGCACGACAAATTCAAATTTAGATGTGATCATGTGATCAATTTTTGTACTGCGTTTGGTGCAACGGATGTTACAGATCAAACAGATTCTGTATTGAAAATAAAATTGGATGATTTGGAATGTAGATACAAGCAACTACAAACCGATTATGAGAATTTGATGTTATCCCCCGAATCCACTAACACCAAAGACTTTAGAGAGAATGCCAAACTAAACTTCAATGTTGCCTCTGAAGCTTATTATGAGACTCGATCTCAACTTACTGACATTTTAAAAATTTCTGAATGTGGTAAACCTACCCATAGTTCTCTCAATAATCCATAAAAGTCCCACCATGCGACACTGAGGTATTCACGGGTAGCTACGAAGAATGGCCATCTTTTCGTGACATGTTCACGGCTGTTTACGCAACCCACTTACAGATCACCCCAGCA
>NW_026888378.1:0-9482 GCF_032173495.1 Musca vetustissima
ATAAGGATTAGACCAACATCCAAAGGTAAGGAAAGCCACATAATTCTGACTTTATCAAATTTCCTATATCAACACTACGGTACACTCTAATATATCTATTTCCTTTGACTAAAATACATTGACCATAAATATCGTGTCACAAAAGTTTTACCACACAAAGAGAAAAATGTCATAAGTTGACACTGGAATTAACGTGGCGGCATTTGCCTACTTTTTTGTTTCGTTTTTGGGCTGCTATAACTTTTATACTTTGTTTTCTAAGTTATGGGGTTTCAGGCTGGCCAATATATTCATATAGTATGTGTGTATGTACGATATGTGCAAAAATGCAACATAATTTAAATTGATTTATTAACGGCATTAAGATTAATGTTTTATTAAGCCTTGAATTTTTGTTGAACTATCTGAACAGATTTAGTTGTGCATGGGTTTTTCTATTTTTTTTCTTTTGTAAGGGGTTTTCGTATTGTTTTTGTTGTTGGTGTTGGCAGTGGTGACTCATATATACCAAAATTTCTATATTTCTAGTAATCTAACAAACATCAATATGCACTTTTGTGTGTATAATAATTCTCAAAAGTTAAACTAAGCCCCTGAAGCTGTAAAGCTAATTTTGGGTTAACCAAAAAACAATTTTCAATTTTTGTATTGAAATATAGGTGTGTCATAAATCAATCCATTTTCTTGTTGCAGTAAGACCCAAAAACAGAAAAGAATAAATAATTTCCTTATCAAAAATGCTCCCATTGCGAAGTCAAAAGTTCAGTGATTGGTGTTTGATTTTTTTTCGGAATGAAATGAGAAGAATTTGTTTCTAATTTAATAAGAGTTTGTATTATGTGCCCAGTTATATCGAGAAGTTTATGGAATAAGCAAAAAACCCTTCTTTGAGAATAATACAACAGAAATTCCTAAACTACCGTCACACGGTGTCACGACCGCGGCCAAAAATGGTCAAAACCAAGTACCACGAAGGACAAATTTTTTGATGAGGATTGATAGAAAACACTCCAATTAGAATAAATATGAAATTTTATATCGATATGTTAAGTAGTTTTGTCTCTACAAAGGTTCAAATCTGATAATTATTTATAAACTGATTTTTTACCATATTTTCGAAAAATGGGTGTGTTTTTCTGATGCTCAAATATTTGAATATTCAAATTAACGGTTATTATAAAAGTGTTTATTTTGGTTACTGTGGATGTAAAAACTAGGATTCGCATTAGTTTGTATGTATATAGATATCATATGGTGTATACAGTCGTCCACACTTGTAGTACTTAGTTCATCAAATTTTTAAAACAAATTTTGAAATTAGTGGAGCAGAAAAAAAAAAGTTTAAAAAAGGTTAGCTCTAATTTTTTTTTATTTGAGTGGTGAAAAGTGTGTTATTTAAGGAATAAAAAAAATTAGCTGCGGAGTCCTGCGGTCCTAAGAGTTATTTAACTTTTTTGGTGACAACCTTGTTAAAAAATATGGCATATTCATGAAATGGTTAGAAGCGAATGGTCAAATATGTTATGTATACAATTAAATAAGTTATTGAGGGTCAAATAGGAAGAAGAATATGTATTCAGAACATAGAAATAATACAATTAATACAATTTAAAATTTGCAATTAAGTGGTTAAAACGTTATTCGAAGCGAAGATATGGGAGAATTGGTTTTAAAATATAGCTTTTAAATAAATTTTCAGTCAGTTTTAAGATTATACTTATTTATCAGATCATTTGAGACATAATCTTATAATCTAAATTTAGATGTCGCACATGAATTACATTTGTCGAAAGTTCATACAGAAACATATTAGTTCATGGCAGTACAATACTTTTTGAGCGACTTTCACAAGATGCTAACAAGTCATGCCAACAAATAATTAGTAGCAGCCCAAACTTTTGTTAAAGCCGAGTTAAATATGGATATTTAGAATTTTATACTACAATCCGACCTTGTAATATCCTTAAACAGCCATAAAGTAAAGGCCCGAGATTATAACGTGGATAATACTAAATCGTACATTTGGGAAGACAATATTTTATATATATCTCTGATGTGTGTTTTGAAAATTTTGTGAATGATAAAAAAGTAATTTATTATTAACTAAAGTATATCAAATATTTTATTATATTAAAAATAACAAAAATAAAACTACTATACTTAATTTAGCTGCATATAACGATTTTATAGTACAGAAAGTTAATTTTTTAGGGATTTTTGGTATGGTAGCTACCTGAAATATGGGCCAACAACTAAATTACAACACCTATTACTTTCTTCGCCCAAATTTGATTTACTTTGGAAGAAGACATGAAAATTTTCCTGCAATTTGGATGAATATAAAAAATGTATAGGTCCAAAAAGCGGATTTTTCAAGACCCTTCGTATGGGAGGTATATCAAATCTTGGCCCAATCTACCCAGTTTTTGGTCCGTTGCTTTATAGGGATAAGTAAATGTAAATTGCCAATTTTCATTTAATTTGGTTGAATATTAATGATTATATAGCCCAAAATAGTAAAATTTTCAAGACCCTTTGTATGGGAGGTATACGAAATCTTGGTCCGATCTATCCAATTTTTTGTCAGTTGCTCTTTAGGCCAATAATAAGCACATGTACCAAATTTCATTAACTTACGATAACTCCTTCTATTTATAACTGATTAATAGTATTTGGAATACAACTGTATCCGGGGTTTGGAAGATAATTAACATATTTGAAGAATATTTTCAATAAAGGTCCATGTTATTACATAGATTCTATATAGTGGAGTCTTTAGTCGAATTCTTCTTAGTGCAAATAGATTCTGAGTAAAGGTCAGGAAAAAGTTTAAGGAACTAAGATCTCCTACGTAGGAGTGACCCAAAACCTAGTACGATAGCAAAGGCGGAATCTTTGTAAAGAGGATTGCAAATATGTGAACATATACAAATACTACAATTCATTTATTTTAAATATCAAATTTTCCTGAAAATGCCAGGTATTGACATTTATTTGCAATGACTTCTGATGCGATGAATAATGGAGGCGATCTTATTATAGGGGGTATTCCAAAAAGTGCATCTATACATATGATCTTTCTAAAAAAATTTTGTAAACCGAAATGTACACTAAATAAAAATTTCAGCAATTTTTAATTTAATCCACAATAGGCAAAACAAATCGGTAAACTATTTTAATATAAACAAATGTAAAAGCCGTTAAGTTCGGAGTGAAAAATGTGGCTAAAATCCTCGAAACTCTGCAATTTAGAGTGAATAGTTGTATGAGGTCATACATAAAGGGGACCAATATATTACAGAAAATCAGGAGATATAGTTATATGGGGGGCGATGCTTAAATGTGGCCCAATATATAAAAAAACAAATATCGAAATTTAAGGCTAGCCAAAGTATTCGAAAATATTTACAATTTTTGACATTTTTCGATTGAAACACGTGCCAAACTCCCTAAAATAACGACATTTTTATACCCTTCACCACTCTGTGGTACAGGGTATTATGGCTTTGTGCATATCATTGTAACAGGCAAAAGGAATCGAGATAGGCCCATGGTTCCTTTTGAGAATATGCATAGAATCATTTTCTGAGTTGATTTATGCATGTCCGTCCCTCCGTCCATGTATTTTTGTGAGCAAAGTAGGTCGAAGTTGTGATCCGATTCGGATGAAATTTTGGTACAGTCCACTTCTTTGGCCCAAGGACGAACTCTATTGAAATTGAAGAAAATCGGTTCCGATTCAGATCTAGCTCCCATATATTGTTTCGTTCGATTTTAGTTAAATTGTGCACCAAATTCGCAAAAATTGTCCAATTGAGACAAAATTTTGCACAGCGTATCGGATTAGGTGCAGTTTAATGTGTGCGAAGTATTGTGGAAATCGGTTCAGATTTAGATATAGGTCCCATATATAGTTCCGTCCGATTTTAGGTAAATTGTGCACCAAACTCGCAATTTTTTCCGATTGAGACAAATTTTAGAACAGCGTACTGAATAAGATCCAGCTTGATGTACATGAAGTTTTGTTGACATCGGTTCTATTTAGATATAGCTCTCGTATATAATTTCGACAGATTTTTGGTAAATGGTGCTCCTAACTTTCATTATTTATTTCGATTGAGACAAAATTTTGCAGAGCATATTAAAATAGGTCCACATTGATGTATACGAAGTTTTGCGAAAATCAGTTCAGATTTGGATATAGCTCCCCTAAATCGATTTTTTTGTAAGTGGTGCACCAAACTCCCAAGGATTGCCCGATTGATACAAAATTTTGCACAGCGTATTGAGATAGGTCCATATTAATGTATACGACGTTTTGTGAAAATCGGTTCAGTTTTAGATAATCCTTCCATATAGAGTTTCGTCCGATTTTCGGTAAATGGTGCACCGAAGAGCCTACGCCTGTTCCATTTTTACGAAATAAAATTGTGCTACGGTTACTCAAGTAGGTCCAGATTTATATATAGCTCCACAAACATTATTTTCCTCGATTTCATACAAATGGTACACAAAGGAATCCGATTGACATATAATTTTTCATAAATTTCAGAATGGTATGTGCATGAGTTTTTTAATTGGTTGAAATATTTATGTCGATCACACATTTGGTTTCGCCCTATTCCATTTAGTTTCGCCCTACTCCATTTTATAGCCCATTTTCGAACTTGACCTAGCTACAAACAAAGGATAAGTATATGCAAAATGTCAGCTCCCTATCTCAATTCCTTCGAAATACAGTGTAATTATAACAAACTGAATTTTACCCTGGTCAAGAATATACACCTAAGTCTGTTTTTACACGGTTTTGATATAACACGGTTTGAAAATTGAACGTTAAAAAAACAGAGTATTTTTAATTTTTTTATACGATTTTATTCCATTTAGCACGATTTGAACTTTTATGTACATAAAATTTTTTGTCAAATTTAATTTTTGCGAAGTATGTTCATATCACAAAAAAGTATTTATGAAAGAAAGAAGTCTGAAACCATCGAAACACGTTTTTTTACACGGCTTCTTCTGGAACCAATCTACCGTGTAAAAACAGACTTAGGTGTATACTTTATAGGGTCGGAAATAGTATTTCGATGTGTAGCAAATGAAACAAACAAACTTAATATACCCACCATACTGGGATAGAGGGTATACAAATGACACTCATGCATTTTAGAGTTACCAGCAAACAATTCATCGCGCCATAACTTAAAAACTTGTACTATTTCGAATTTGTCCTTCTTAATTTCATTCCCATAAAGAATTTTCCACCCCCGGTCATGAGCTCAATTTTGCGTCCCATTGTGAATGGCCTAACTACTCAAGAAATGTTTTTTTTTCAAATATATCTATTATTAACTTAAATACAAAATTGGTATATATTATTATTTTCATAATGATATTCTCATAGTTACAAGTTTAAAACAAATCCATAGAAAAATGTTACATATTATTCAATATTACTGTCAGATTTAGCTTAAATCAAACACATTTGACATATTCAATAAATTCAATTACACTCACAGATCAACAGTATACGACTTGAAATCATTGAAGTTTGTGGCTTAAGTCTTTTGTATATGGCTGTGTTTACAAGATCCCCCGACGACTATCATCACTTTATGTGACCATCATCACAACGTCACATGAATCAGGGATTACAAAAAAACCAAACAAACAATCCAAACCAATTTTCTTAATTTCAACAACAAATCAAACCATATTCAGTTAATTACATTTGAAAGTTTACCTTCGATTGGTTTTGAAAAAAAAAAACAGTCAACATTGAATGGATGAGTGAATTTGTTGCTTATTGTCGTTAGAATAGAACAAAATGTAATTCTAAAGCCATGTTTTTTTTTACTTAGCTGAACATCATTTTTGTAAATGAATGAATAAAACAGAACATGTCAAACAACACCACTCTCCATGTTGGCGCTGTGGAAGAGGTTGCTGGGGTTATTCTAATACAATAGAACATGTTACATGTTATTGTCTTTCCATTCGCCATGGAAGACCTAGAATTGTTTTCTGCAATGGTGCGAGGCAACTTGCTGTGAACTCAGTTGGTGTCGCCTGTAGCTGACATTAAGAATATGACACAATACTGACAATTGTAATACCGTGGTGTTTTGTTCGATTTGTGTTTGGAAACAATATGTGGTTTTGGGTTATTTCTATTATAATTTTTTGTCAGTGCACATAACTGCTGAAAGTTATGTTGCTGCTTTGTTTTCTTACTTAACATTGAAATAACAACATGATTCCGTAAATTGACTAGTTAACATGAACGTGTATGCTGCTGTTTTATTGTATTTAAGAATATATGTTGTTGATAGAACAGTCGTTCCAGAAATAAAATCACTAACTGAAATGAATGGCGGATTTCAATTTCTTCGATATAGGTGAAACTTTCAGAGACGTTTGTATCGAACAGTGCCCTTGTATGGGGTATCTACCAAAATACATATCGATGCTAAAAAATTCCTGTTTAAAAATCTCTGCTGATTTGAACCATTGTCTCTACAAGGGTTCAAATCTAATAATTATTTATAAACTGATTTTTTACCACATTTTCGAAAAATGGGTGTGTTTTTCTGATGCTCAAATATTTAAATATTCCAATTAACGGTTATTATAAAAGTGCTTATTTTGGTTGCTGTGGATGTCAAAAACCAGGATTCGCTGTAGTTTGTAGGTATATAGAAATCATATGATTTATACAGTCGTCCACACTTGTAGTACTTAGTTCATCAAATTTGTAGAACAAATTTTGAAATTAGTGCAGAAGATACCATTTGGGATACCATTTGTATTTTGTTTTTGCAAAATAGTCAGGCTTAATCCCAGTTTGTTGTTTTTATAAAAAAAAAAATAACCCGCCAAACACTACTGAAGTTGTAGACGAGGCACGGTCATACTGTTTGGTTTATTGCTTTAACTAGCAATACCAACAACAACGTTATGTGCATTCGTCACAATGTGACTACACATAGCAGTGGGAAATGTATTGTAGTTGTCTGTAAATGCCTTGTTGACCACGAAGTCTGGCGCCAACGAAACGAACTTCTCATTGGGGTCGTATCGCTGGTAACGTAAGAACTTCGAATTGTCACAAGAGACATTTGGGTTTGAAAGGTTTTTTGTAAAGAAGCTATTAATAGCTTCTGGGGAGAATATCCCAACAAAAAACTAAGGGAACTGATATTCTTGATCAGCGTAAAATTCTAAGACCGTCTGTGGTAATCAATCTAGCGTCTAAACGAATTGAGATAGATCGCCAAAATTTTGCACAGAGTCGTCATTTGTCGCAGGCAGGTCAAGTTCGATGATGGTCAATTTTTTCGGACAGCCCCCATATAAGGGTACCCCCAATTTTCGGTATTTTGAGGGTCTTGAACGCGTTTTTCAACCGAATTCACTGAATATTGGTACTTTGAGTTCTTATTGGGTAGCAAATCTCCCCACTAAAAAATTTAAATATCGGTCCATTTTGTGGGATAGCACCCCTATAAGCGAACTCCCCATTTTTCGGTATTTTGGTGTTTTGGTCACATTTTTCGACCGAATTGGCTGTAATTTGGTGTTTTGAGTTCTTATTTGGTAGCAAATCTCCCTACTAAAAATTGTTAATATAGGTCGTCTTTTTCTGTTAGTCCCCATATAACGGTACCTCTTAATTTTCAGTATTTTGGGGGGCTTGATCGCATTTTTCCGCCGAATTAGCTCCCCGAAATGAGGATGGAATTTTTAATTTTTATATAGATACTAGCGGGACCCGTGGCGCTTCGCTGCCCCTGCTGAAGTTATCAAATTCAAATTTTGATGTGGTCAATTAGAAAGCATCCTATATGCAGCTGCAATATTTACTAAATTTAATTTAAAATTAGGTAAGCCCTTGTATTTTTATATGCTCGCATTAATGTCCATGTTGTAGTAGTTGTATAGTAGTTATTAAATATTTCGCTGTTTTCTGTAATGGAGGTAATTTTTGTTTTCTTGAAACACAATTCTTTCGCAAAGTAACAACAATTCAAAAAATATATATTAAACATATATGTTTAGAAGCCTTGAAGAAAGTGTTTAGCTCTTAGTACTACAGTATAAAGGAATAAATATGCAGTCTCAAAAAACTCGATTTTTATACCCTAAAGTGATGAGTTGTGAGCTAGGTATAGCTCCCATATATATTTTCGTCCGATTTAAGGTAAATAATGCACCAAATTTGTCCGATTGTGTCAAAACTTTGCACAGCGCACTGAATCAGCTCCATACTTATGTATGCAAAGGTTTGTTAGAATCGGTTCAGATTTAGACATAGCTCCCATATATGGTTTCGTCCGATTTTATGTGAATGATGCACCAAACTCCCAATATTTGTCCGATTGGGACAAAATTTTGCATATCAAATGCTATTGAGAAAAAATGATGTGTGATAAGGTTTCTTGAAATCGGTTCAGATTTTGATTTAAGTCTTATATATAATTTCGTTCCATTTTATGTAAATGCGGAAAGGCCTATGTCTGTTTGATTTACACGATTTAAACAAATGTTATATGCAACGGTTGCTCAATTAGATCCATGTGCTCATATATAGCTCCCATACATAATTTTACTCGATTTCATACAAATGGTACCAAAGAATCCAAGTCTGCCTGTTTGACATGCAATTTTTCATTGATTTTAAAATAGTATATGTATGGTTTTTTCATTGGTGCAAATATCTATGAAGATCACACATTTAATTTCGCCCAATACCAATTGAATGGACCTTCAAAGATGCGAAGTCTTTTCTATTTACCAGATATTGTATATATTTGCATCTCTTGTATGTACCCAAAGTTGTGAAGGGTATCATATTGTCGGGCCCGTCCGACTTTTGAACGTTCCTTACTGGTTTGAAATAACAGTGTTGTATCTGAATTTACCCTATCCCAGTCTCTGACTTTTTCCAGATGATAAAACGATTTATAATTAAAATGATTGTTGTTTTCTTTTTTTGAAATCCAAATAACACTTTGTTTGATTTTGTTCAAAATAAACATGTTTTCACAAACTGACAAAAATGGAAAATTATAATGTCAACCAATTTTTTTCAATTCTACACAATTTTTATTTCAATATACATACATGCATATGTATGTATTTCAAAATATATCCTCATCATTCGAAAGTATTTCCTCATCGGATGATGAATATTTGTATCCATGTTACTCAACCATATTTCCAACCCGCTACGTTAAGATATACCCATAGAAAATGTTCTACATATGTACATTCTTTCAGATGTATGAATACTTCTGATGCTATTACTCCTCAGTTTTTTCCAACCTATGTTACTTCCATGAGATCGTTTGACTTACTATGAACATTTTAATAAAATCTGCTTAATGGTTTTTGAGTCCACAAACAATATTTTTTCTATTTTCTACGTATAAATTTAAATGCAATTAGTTCTGCATTTTCCCTTGTCCGCGGTCTGTGGT
>NW_026888379.1:0-9675 GCF_032173495.1 Musca vetustissima
ATATGCCTTAATTGAACTTTATTGAAGATGTTGTGTAAATATGTTCTTTCTCCATAGAAGAACCCGGAATGTCAATTGCCACTTCGAAGGGAAAATGGGTCTAAAACTTCTAAAATGCCGAAACCGTGGTCCGATTTATATATAATGTCTATACCAAAACGTGGATCCATATTTATAATTGCCTGTGAAGAATTTTTTTTAACCGGCTTGAAAAGGCATTCAGGACCATCAAAATGGTGCATCAACAATTTTATCACGAATGCGGTTCGGAAACTTCTAAGCCTATCAACGAAAGAGAATAGTTATTTTTTATACCCTACACAACTATGTTGTCAGGGTATTATAGCTTTGTGCAGCCCCAAAAGTTTGTAACGCCGCGAAATATTGGTCCTAGACCCACCTTTAAGTATACCGATCGTCATATCTCGACTAGCTGAGTCGATCTAGACATGCGTGTCCGTCCGTCCGTCTGTCCATTATAATTTGTAAACACGATACAGGCCACAGTTATGGACCAATCTTCACGAAATTTTGCATGTAGGTTGGGTTCTGGCCAAGGAAGACCCCTATTGTTTTTGGGAAAGATCTGTTAATATTTAGGGGATGAAATGGACCTTACTGGTTTTGATATTTCAAAGTTATGTCATCAGACCCCATATAAGGATGGTATTATCTGCGATGTTGCTGAATTTTGCATTCCGGATTCCTGGGTTTAATTTTCTGTATGTTGAAGTTTGGAATTTTATTTTTCCAAATAGCAGGTAATGTACAATGACAAAGTATCCGATCTTTTTACGACATTTAGAATGCACATCACATGTTAGAGGATATAATAAGTTTCCACCATAATGCGGCCATATGTCAGGGTATTACAGCTTTGTGCAGCCCAAAGAGTTTGCAACGCTGCGTAATATTAGCCCTAGACCCTTTAAGTATACCTTTAAGTATACCGATAGTCATATCTCGACCAGCTGAGTCGATCTAGATATGTGTGTCCGTCCGTCCTTCTGTTCATTATAATTTGTAAACACGATACAGTCCACAGTTATGGTTCAATCGCCATGAAATTTTGCTTGACCAAAGAAGACCCGTTTTGTTTTTGTCTGTCTAGAGGCTACAACATCACGAAATTTCACATTTGTGATGAAGATCGATCAATATTGAAAAATTACAAAATTTATATTCTATGACGAATATATTTACTCCTTATCGGAAGCTGATATTAAATCCAAGAGGAGTGGTTGTCCTTTAATTTAATTATTGATACTGGGAAAGATCTGTTAATATTTAGGGGATGAAATGGACCAAATACTAAATTTTTGTTGGTTTTTCTGGTCGCTCCAGAGGCCGCAATAATGGACCGAACATAGTGAAATTTTCCATGGAGAAGGGGATCGGGCCAAAGAATAAGT
Organism: Musca vetustissima; assembly: GCF_032173495.1. Classification (NCBI taxonomy): domain Eukaryota; kingdom Metazoa; phylum Arthropoda; class Insecta; order Diptera; family Muscidae; genus Musca; species Musca vetustissima. Next base: position 1,413 of record NW_026888379.1, read on the forward strand.
ATGTCTGTTTTGATATAGATCGGTAAATATTTAGCGGGTCAAATGGACCCTGACCTTTGTGTGAAAAAATACAAAATTTATATTCTATAGCGTATATATTTACCTCTGAAGGACATAAACCCGAGAAGAGGAGTGGTTGACCTTTAAATTGATACCAATTATGTGGTCGTATGCATTCGGATGTGGGAGTTACACATAAATATTTACGGGTGTTTACGTACTGAGATATTATTTAGTAACCCATTACCACACTAGAGGGCGGAAATATAGCGCTGATCGCTTTGAATTTTTCCATGAGATTCCAGTTATGGTCAAGGACAACGCCTATAATTTTCGGTGATGATCAGATAATAATTTTTGGATGCAATGGACAGAAAACATAATTGTTTGTGTATAGGCCAGAATTGAAAGCCGAACATCACAACACAACCCACGGTGAAGGGAATATATATATGTCAGGTTAAGGAAAAGGTGCTGTTGACCTCTAATCTGCAAGGCGGTGCAAATATCAGAAATATTGCTCGAAATAAACATCAGCAGAAAGTTAGAGTTCGGTGATAGTTGTGTAGGGTATCCTATGTTCGGCCCCGTCCGACTATACTGCTCCGCTCACTGGTTTACTGTTGTATATGAAGGAGCACTTTCATCCAACACATTAGCCATATCATTATGAATTTCATGTCCCGATAAACCTTTTTTAAGTAAATATTTAATGACCGCAGGCATTTCCAATTTTTCCATTGTAAAAAACTTGCGGATGCGTCTTTTTGAACACCTGGTTCTATTTGAAGCAGTTGTCAGATCAAAACAGAATTTAACATGTTTTCATAACAGAGATGGAAGTTTCCAAAACACTTAACTTTCTTTCTGATTATACCGCGCTTTTTGTGCTAGGCTAAGAAGTTTCCGAACTGCCCTCGTATATTGATAATTTTCTACAAGAACTTCACCAAGAACTGGGAATGGAAAAATACGGCCTTTTCGGTTAGAAAATACGTCTAAACCCTTCAATATAACGAAAATAAGACTGGAACTTTGTATGGAAGCTAAACGTTGACCTGTATATAGGCTGGGCGTTTCACGCTCGCGCGATATGAACACTTTCTCTGTTACAAAAATAAACCTATTGTAAGAAAAAACAATCCGGAGGAGACCCGGCCTCCTGTCTAATTTTGCGTACGGGTCTACTACGAATATTCTGATGTTTTTCAAACGGTGTGACAAAGTTAATATACACTCCTCCTTTTGGTGAGCTATACCGTTGAATTTGCCGTAACTGAAGGCCTTTTGTCGACCTACGTTCGAGAAGAAGAGATGATTCGATAAAAAGTAAATTATTTTGTGTAAGCATTTTATCTATACAGATAACCTTTAATTATACCTTTCAAGACACTGGTAGACAGGGTATTATGATTTTGTGCATATGTTTGTAACCGGCAAAAAGAATAGAGATAGACACATGGTTCCTTTTGAGAATATGCATATAATCACTTTCTGAGTCGATTTACGCATGTCGGTCTGTCCGTCCGTCTGTCCGTCCACGTATTTTTGTGAACAAAGTACAGGTCGCATTTATGATCCAATTTAGATGATATTTAGCACATATCACTTATTTGGCTCAGGGACGAACCCTATTGAAATTCGAGAAAATCGGTTCTGATTTAGATATAGCTTAGTCCGATTTTATATAAATGGTGCATCATACTTCCAATATTAGTCCGATTGAGACAAAATTTTACACAGAATATTGAAATAGGTCTAAATTGATATATGCCAATTTTTGTTGATTTAGATTTAAATATACCTTCCATATATAATTTCGTCCGATTTTATGTACATGGAGCACCATATTGCCAATAATGGTCCGATTGAGACAAAATTTTGCATAGATTACTGAATAAGGTCCAGATTGGTATATGCGAAGTTTTGTTGGAATCGGTTCAGATGTAGATATAGCTCCCATATATAGTTTAGTCCGATTTTATGTCAATGGTGCATCATACTGTCAAAGCTTGTCCGATTGAGACAACATTTGGCACAGCGTACTTAAACTACTGCAGGTTGACGTCTGCGACGTATGATTGATGTATGCAAGGTTTTGTTGAAATCGGTTCAAATTTAGATATAGCTCACATATATAATTTAGTCCGATTTTATGTAAATGGAGTCTTAATATGTTCTATATTCACGAAATTTAGCAACGAGTGTGGAATTTTTTCTAGAATGCTTTTTGTTAAGTTTGAAATCGGTTCAGATTTAAATATAGCTCACATATATACTTTAGTCCCATTTTATGTAAATGGACACCATACATCCTGTTCTATTTGCACGATATGTATTTTGTTGTTGAAATATGTTAAGATGTATGTATATTTCTATATATCATATATTTTTCCGATTTTAAGCAAATGGTCCAAATAGAGGAGCCAATGTATGAAATATTGCGTAACGTATTGGATTGAAGGCGTTTCAGGTTAAGATAAAGCGGCCATATATATTTTCATCCGATTTCATAAAAATGATGTACCAATTTATTAAAGTTCGTCCGCTTAGGACGAATTTGTGCACAAAGTATCAAATCCAACCTAGAATAACGTGTATTGGTATGTGTATGGGTTGTTTGAATTTAGTTCAAATATCTATGTACTTCACGCAGTTAATTTCGATTCCATTTCAATGGTCCTCCATAGATGCTTTGTCTATTCTACCTAAAGGAAATTGTACATATAAGCGCCTCTTGTATGTACCAAAAGTTGTGAAGGGTATCATATAGTCGGCTCCGACTTTTGAAATTTCCTTACTGATTTTGATATTTCAAAGTTATGTCATTAGACTCCATATACGGATTGTTTTATGTGCGATGTTGCTGAATTTTGCATTCCGGATTCCTGGTAAAAGAAGAAACTTATTTCCCGAAATGTTTCAAAATAGGCTGGGTCTAATTTCTGTATGTTGAAGTTTGGAATTTTATTTTTCCAAATAGCAGGTAATGTACAATGACAAAGTGTCCGATATTTTTAATAAATTTAGAATGCACATCACCTTTAAGTATACCGATCGTCATATCTCGACTAGCTGAGTCGATCTAGACATGTGTGTCCGTCCTTCTGTTCATCATAATTTGTAAACACGATACAGTCCACAGTTATGGTTCAATCGCCATGAAGTTTTGCATGACCAAAGAATACCCGTAATTATACCCTTCACCACACTGTGGTACAGGGTATTATGTCTTTGTGCATATGTTTGTAACAGGCAAAAGGAAACGAGATAGACACATGGTTCCTTTTGAGAATATGCATAGAATCACTTTTTAAGTCGATTTATGCATGTCCGTCCGTCCGTCTGTCTGTCCATGTATTTTTGTGAGCAAAGTACAGGTCGCATTTATGATCCGAATTGGATGAAATTTGGCACAGTTCACTTATTTGGCCCAAGGACGAACCCTATTGAAATTGGGAAAAATCGGTTCAGATTTAGATATAGCTCCCATATATATTTTCGTCCGATTTAAGGTAAATGGTGTACCAAAGTCCCTATATATCTTTCAATTTGTACTAATCTGGCATAGCGTACTGAATTATGTCTAGAATGATGTGCGCAAAGTTTCATGAAAATTGGTCCATATTTAGATATAGCTCCCATATATATCTTCGTCTACCATCACATGGTAGAGGGTATAATAAGTTTCCACCATAATGCGGCCATATGTCAGGGTATTACAGCTTTGTGCAGCCCAAAGGGTTTGTAACGCTGCGAAATTTTAGCCCTAGACCCACCTTTAAGTATACCGATAGTCATATCTCGACCAGCTCAGTCGATCTAGATATGTGTGTCCGTCCGTCCTTCTGTTCATTATAATTTGTAAACACGATACTGTCCACAGTTATGCACTATAGGTCAAATGACCGGTTTTTCTGTGCAAAATTGGAGAAAATCAAAGTGTCGTTACTCACGAGTTGTTGTTGTTTTTGTATTTAGAACACTCTAAAATAGAGACACGTGATATTCATTAGTGCTAAATATAAAGTACCGTTACATAGCTGGCCGTGCAAGTCGCTCAATACAATTTATTATATTTCTGTGGGGCTTAGTCAACTTTGAGTGCGTATTATTCCGATTGTGTTTACAATAATTAATTAGTGTAAAATGGAAAATATAGATACTAGTGAGCATTTTTATATTAAATCAAAACATTTTTATGTTTGCGACACCATACTTGAAAATAACCCTTTAGTCTATGAAGACTTTAAAAAGTTAATGTAATTTGATAGATTGACTTTCAGTAGGCTATTAAAAAAAATGACCCAATATGACCTCTTTGAAATTTTGCACACAAATTAAGTGATAAGTAATGATTTAATTTAAGTTTATTTCAAGTTGTGATTTTTTGCGTTTTACGAGTATTGCCTCTTTTATCTAGGCAACCTCCGTATAAAAAAATGAACTTTTTGAAATATGGCGAAAAGAAGGTAACAAAAAGAAAAAACCTGGTGCAGTTTTCAAACATGTAGTGAGCAAAATTGCTTTTGACAACATTTCGGATGAAAGAGAGACATTTTTAAAGCAAATTAGCGCAAAATTTGGAAAAATGTCACAGAAAGATGAATGATTTCAAAGACAACCAGTAAGGAAAGATCAAAAGTCAGACTGGACCGACTATATGATACCCTTTACCACTTTGGGTACAAACAAAAATGAAAATGTGTACCATATCCTGTTGATAGAAGAGACATACCATCTTTGGATGACCATTAACATAGAATCGGGTAAAAAACAAATGTGATCTACATAGATATTTGAGCCAATAAAAACCATACACATGACATTCTGAAATCTATAAGAAAATTGCATGCCAATCGCATAAATATTGAAAGTTTGGTGCACCATTTACCAAAAATCTCAATATGGACCGTTTTCCAGGAAAACTTCATAGATGCCAAACTGGACTGAATTCAGTACGCTGTGCAAAATTTCGTTTAAATCGGACCATTATTGGGAGTTTGGTGCACCATTTACATAAAATCGGACGAAACTATATATGTGTGCTATATATAAATTTGGACCGATTTCAACAAAACAAAACTCGATTAAATTCCGTACGCTGTGCTACATTTTGTCCCAATCGGGCAAACATTTTCAGTTTGGTGCACTATTTACCTAAAATCGGACGATACTATATATGGGAGCTATATCTAAATCAGAACCGATTCCAACAAAACTTCGCATACATCAATCTGGACATAATTCAATACTCTGTGTAAAATTTTGTCTCAATCGGACCAATATTGGCAGTATGGTGCTCTGGTTACATAAAATTGGAAGAATGGGAGCTATATCTAAATCTGAACTGATTTCAACAAAACTTGACACATACCAATCTAGACCTAATTCAATACTCTGTGCAAAATTTTGTCTAAATCGGGCCAATATTGGCAGTATGGTGCACCATTTACATAAAATCGGACGATAATATATATATGGGAGCTATATCCAAATCTGAACCGATTTCTTCCAAATTCAAAAATAACGATTCAAGTAACAAAAAAATCAGTTGGGCCAAATTTCATGACGAATACTATTTCATGACGAATACTATGATCGCCATGAAATTTTGCTTGACCAAAGAAGACCCGTATTGTTTTTTGTTTTTGTCTTCTTACTGGTCGATCAAGAGGCCACAATTATGATTAGAACATCATTCACATTTCACTAGAACATTTCACATTTTTGATGAAGATCGTTTAATATTGAAAAATTACATATTAAAAATAAAATATATAAAATTATATATTTACTCCTTATCGGAAGCTGATATTATATCCAATAGGAGTATTCGACCTTTAAATTGATACCAATTATTGATAGCTGTATGTTCTCGGATGTGGGAGTTATACCATGATAATTACATGTGTCTACGTATTTTGATTTGGTTAGTATTATTACACTAGGCGAAAGTGTAGCTCTGATGGCTGTGCAATTTTACATGAGGTTCCGGTTATGGTCGAGGACTACACCTCCAAATTTCGGTGAATATCATATGATATTTAGGGGATGGAATGGACCAAGAACTTGTTTTCCTAGTCGTTCTAAATGCCACTATTGTAAGCCGAACATTACAAATTTTATACGGGGAAATTACCTGACCAACTATCTAATGAATCATGTGTAAAATAACCAAATTTGAATGGCATGCCGTAAATGTTTACTCCGTGAAAACATGATTCGGAAAATATGACTGACTCATCGATTAACAGGATGCATATATCGCGAAATATCATCCAGGCACGGAATATAGATCTGCCGAAAAACTAAAGTTCCATTAACTGCAGAAATGTTCATCGAAAACCCCATAAAGTATAAATTTCCTGAATAGTATAATATTTTATGTCGATTTAGCCATGTTCGTCTGTCTGCTGAAATAATGATAGAGATTGTAATATTTAATTTAAGATTGAAATATATGGTATATATCAGTCTACCTTTAAAATTTAAATATTAATTTTCTAATATAAATATACTATAACCATTTTTATTGTAGCAGAAGCTGTACATTTTTGTTATACAATTCAAACTTTTTATATCGTAATTTGTAATGTTGAATTCATATTTTGTATACTGGCCTAGATTTTTTAACTTTCGAAGTAACATTGGTTCGTCTCACACCTGCTACTGTACATAGAAATTGATAGAAATATTTTATTAGATTATTGTTACCGTTCATAACGGTAATTTGTAATTTTCTTTTGCGTCATTTTTTGACGTCAGCAAATGTGCTAAATATGGCGGTAAATAATTCATAATTTAATCTTATTTTATTATTAAGAGTAATACAAATTGATATAATTGCGTGTCGTAAATAATATTGACAATAATGAATAATTTTCAATAGTATTCAATAATGAATGATAGAAATAATATTTTTAAAGGACGTGGAATGTTTAAAATATATTTTCATTAGATCAATCGCTGATTTTTTGCGAGCGTTGTTCAACTGAATTGTAATTTAAAATTTTGGGATAACATCATTTTACCCCATATAACGGTACTTCCCAAAGTCTGGTATTTTTAACAGTGGGCCCATATTTTACTTAATGGCTCTATTTGTAATATGCTGGATTTTAATTGTATTTTATAAGTATTTATTTATAAAAATGCCAAGCGCATTTTCCAGTGGCTTTATTGGCTGTAATTTGGTATTCTGTACCTTTGGTGGCTTCTTTTTCTTCCGTCATATTTAATTCAATGTCATATTTAATTTTCCAAACTAAGTGTATGTAGTTTGGTATTTCGATTTCTCCTGACAGCAATGAATTATGACATATTAAAGTTCCGATCCTTTTTAGGTATTTTGAAATTTTTCAGGTGTTAGGAGAGTATAGTTTTAAAACTATTTTTTTTTTCAAATACTAACATTACCGTGGATTTATATATATATATTAAGGATTAATATAACGATGTTTTTTTAGAATAGTTTTATAGATCAAGCTTAATGTGCGATTTGTGGAATGATATTTTGCTAGGGAATGTAATATCCATTACTCGTGTTTTTTTTACGAATATTTCCCCACATCTTATAGAGTTAAATTTTTTAAAGAATCTATTTGGATGATTTTCCAATTATTACTTAATTTGCGTATTTATACCCTTCACCATGCTGTGGTACAGGGTATTATGTATGTATGTAACAGGCGAAAGGAAATGAGATAGACACATGGTTCCTTTTGAGAATATGCATAGAATCAACTTCTAAGTCAATTTATGCATGTCCGTCCGTATGTCTGTCCATGTTAATTTTTAAACAAAGTACAGTTCGCATTTATAATCCGAATTGCATGAAATTTGGCACAGCTCATTTATTGGCTAAATATATTCTAGGTCAAATAATATTTATATTTGTCTATAAAAATGTTATTGCATTATATTTCAAAAAACTCTAAACTGCGAATAAAAATAACTTGGCGGGTAATGTGGACCAGTATGTGTGGGTAATGAAAATCAGAATGTTAAAGGTAGTTTGTGGATTGGTTGTGATTAATTTCAACTCAACGTATAATTTCGTTAAATTCTTTATATTCTTTATATTCGAGAAAACCCAAGTGTTCGACTATTTTGCAAAAACGTTCGACTGTTGTGCTAAAAATTTTCAAATCACACTTTTACAATCAGAGCTACATTTTCTACTACTAAATTTTCAACTTTGCAATTATTTATTAAAAACCAAGCTTGATGTTTGTTTTCACTAATTAGGAAAACATTTATC
>NW_026888380.1:0-9696 GCF_032173495.1 Musca vetustissima
ACGCCGATCGAAGCTTGTTGCATCTTAGAAAATAATTAACATTTAGTTTTGATTTGATATAGTAATTTATATCACCAGCCGAGGTATCAGGCGCAAACCTAGACACAAAGACTATTTTCATGACAGGGGTCATTGATAATGGAATTTGGGTAGGTAGTGTGGAATTGCCAGAAACAATCCCGGAAAAGACGGACCAAATAAAGGGACTGACAACTCTGCGTACTATGAATAGCATTTCTTACAGTGATATGAAAACGTTTATAGTTCCAGTTGCTGTCGCGAAAAAGTTGAAAAGTGAAAGGATTCTCGCTTTAAATGTGTTAAACATAAGTGCGCGTTAAGGACCCCGTCACCCGGCAAGCGAGGTATAGTTTTGGGTTAGGAAATGTGAAGTTTTATTAGGTATTTACTACATTAAAGGAACATGTAGGTTTAGTTATTTTTTAATAAAAAATAAAAAAATAAATACAATAAAAAAATTCATATTGTATGCATAAATGTTTATTGTAGTTTGTAGAAGTTTTATCCTGTTTCATATATACAAGCCTTAACTTGACAAATTGCTGGAAAATTGGTTAATATACTTTGGGGTATTGACCTATATTGATAAGTTTCTGCACAATCGTATGTCAGCCTTCAAAAAAACCTTAATGCCATAATAAAAGCTTTAAATACCGAAAATAGGCGACACATTTATAGCAGGGCTATGTTAAAATACAGATCAATATCGAAATAGTTCTGCTAAAATATTTCTCATCCTCCAACAACGCTGATAGCTAAATGGGTAAGTAGCTAATGATACCTATGTTCCATGCAATTAGTTTGATTTTCCAATGTTAAAAAGGACAACATATTCGTAGACAACTAAAAAACACATGTAGTTCGGCCGGACCGAACTTTTTATACCCTCCATCTATATATAAGATCTATATCTAAATATGAACCGATTTCAAGAAACCTTGACACATATCATTCTTGACTCAATTGCATTTGCTATACAAAATTGTATCCCAATCGATAAAATATTAGGAGTTTGGTGCAACATCCATATAAAATCGGGAGAAACTATATATGGGAGCTATACCCAAATCTCAACCGAACTTTTGTCTCAATAGGACAAATATTGGCAATTTGGTGCATAATTTACATAAAATCGGACGAAACTATATAGTTATGAGAGCTATATCTAAATCTAAACCGATATTCTCACATATCAATAGCAACGTCCATGGGACATATAAGTGACCTGTGCCAAATTTGATCCAATTCGGATCAATTTAACATGGACAGACGGACGGACTCGCATAAATCGACTCAGAAAGTGATCTTGTTTCCTTTTGCCTGTTACAAACATAGACACAATGACATAATACCCTGTACCACAGTGTGGTGAAGGGTATAATGAATCCCAAAACGAGGACCGTTATTTTTAGGGCTTAATTTAAAACACCATTAGAATCATAAATATCAAATTACTGTTCATTCGTTTGAAAAACGTCCCCGAATAACGCGGCATAACACTTTTTGACCCAATATTGATAATTATTTTTAGGAATATTTTCATGCCCAATGAGAGTCCAAAACATAAAATTGAAGCCTTTTCGGATGAAAAACGTGCCAAAAGTCATAAAAATATCGAACAGTTGAGGTATCGTCTACACCGAAACATGGACCCATATTGATGATTTTTGATCAGGAGAAACAATTTTGTTATTTTAGACCCTTTCTACAATTTTTTACTCAAAATCTAATATTTTCCCAACAAAGTTTTTAAAACACGACACGCTATGAAATTTCAGCAATTTTTAATAGGTATTTTTCATAAAATCTCAAACCCCCCGATATTAATATCGCATGGTAGGGAGGAGCATGTGTATAAAATCCTCAAAATAATCAATGCTGAGAGCAAAGTTATATGAGGCTATAACTAAAGCAGGACCAATACTATCTACAGTATGTAGAATTTAGCGAATATTTGATGTTTTCATAAAAAATACCGAATACCTTACACCAGGGACGTATGCAGGGGGGGAGCCCCTGCGTACGTCCCTGAAAACAACAAATTTGATAAAGAAAATTCTGATGACATAAATTAAGAATAGTGTTGTATGAACCGGTTAATTCATGTAGGTAATTCTGAGAGCGAACTACGTTGTTCGAATGCTCGTCAGAACATAGCATAATGAGAATTCAAAATGTAAAATTACAGTCATTTTGTTAACAAAAGGTGTCTAAACTCCACCCAAGTACAATAATTAAAAAAATACAATTTTATGGGGCTTATCTAAAAACTGGTCCAATACCGATAATTTCTCATAGGAAGATTTGCTATACTATGACATTTTTAAATATCAAATTCCGTCTCAGTCATTTGAAAAATATGCCCTAAAACCGAATCTCTATGGGGGCTATACCAAAAACCAATATGGGCTGAAAGAGGACACTCTCACACATTTTTCTGTTAAAATTTAATTTTCATTAAAATTTAGTACCTGAGAAATTAATTAAAAAATTAATGTATTATTTGCTGTAGCTTCCGAGAAATAGCTATTTCTTTCTTCAGAAATTTTAAAATACTTCGAATTCTCCAAAATGGGGACTTTTCACTCCCATATCTTCCATTATTTGTTTACTTTGAACCCCACATTGAAATTGAAAATCGGTGAAGAAATATGGGGTTTCGGCCAGTAAATCAATTTCTGAAACACAATGCGCCGGTAGCGGAACCCGCAATTTCATTCCTTAGAAGGAAAGAAGAATGAATAATGCAAACAGGTTACATACAACTAGAAATTAGGAATCGCATTTTTAGGAAGTTAACAAAATATCTTCCAATTTTTAATGTATTTGTGTTCACCTTTTCTGAAGTTGATTAAGAAAATCTGCAAAATTTTTATCTGAAGTCCGTTACCTTGTACTATCTGTAATTGATTTCTTGATTTTTTTACTCAAGGTGAATGCCTACTATAATATGGAAAGAACTAAGAAAAAAATTGTTTTCATGTCTTTTAGAGACAAATAAAAACATTACTCAGCTGACCTTCACCAAAAAGGATTCATATTATCAATTTGATTTGCTTCGTAAAAAATGTCCCTAAAATTCATATTTTTTTACTACACCTTTCACCTCTGAAATTAAACATGTTGCAAATTTTAATAACCCGTGTGTAAAACGAAAAAAAACCTTCACGGTTCGTAATAAAAAATACTATTACCCAAGGTCACTTCTTAACCAATTCACAGAAATCCTTTCAGTGTGCAATACAAATTAATAATTGCCTATGCAACATACAAAAGAAGAGATAACGCAACATTACAAGGTAGCGGTTACTTAGTAGAGGGTGGGCCATTCAGTTATGCAACAGGTACTGAATAGCACGGTAATGACTTGTAGCCTTTTTTGTTTGGTAAAACACAACCGAGAGTAAAAAACAGTTGGCTATGATGCAATCGGCAAAAATGCAAGGCAAATGTTGAAGGTCACGACTAATGACAAACGCTAAAAAACTTTTTGTCTTAGAAAAATTAAGCAAAGAAAAGAGCGTAAAACACACTCTTTACGTTGCGTTTTTTCTAACCCTTGTACAAAAAAAAAATATTCCTTGTGAACGACTTTCGACATATTTTGCAGCTGTAGGCATTTTTTAATGAAATTTATGTTATTTTGTTATTTTTATAACTATTTTTTATTCAAGGCCATGTTGACCTTCAATTAATAACGTGCGAATAATATTTGTAAAAAAAACACATTTATAATATTGTATACAATTACTCTTTCAATCAGGTAAAATTTACTCTTTCAAAATCAAAAATATTATTGGAATCATCGCATATTGTGCAATATTTCAATTGCGCTCTTGTGGAATAATATTCATGGAAAATAATAAAAATATTGAATATTGCTTTAATTTAGAATACACTTGAGAACTGGGCACACATTAAACAAATATTTAATTCAAGTGTTATTTTTATAGTCACATCATACGATTGTTTTGGAACATTCCAATGAACAACAACGATATTTGAAGATCACTATCATCGTCATTAAATTTAAGAATATTCGAATTCGTATATTTTGATTGTTTATTTTTATACGATATCCAACAGTGCCGGACAAAACAGGGCGCCGATGATATGTGAGGTTAGTTTAAATATAGCAGCAGTAAAATGATGCGTTAATCATTTCAGCATTCAAATAAGTAAACAGAGCAATAAATGAACGGGTCGACCAATTTATACCCTACAAAAGTATCTGAACAAGCGTTAGTTTGACATTTTAAAGTCCTAACTCAAATAGCCAATCTGAGTGTTATATTTCGTTTTGGCAGCAATTTATATTGACATATTCTCCGTATATGTATAAACCACGATCGATATTAGGTGCATACATTAATGGACACAAATGAGAAAATGGAAAACAAGCTCCACGAGATCTTAAGATGATGATGGCAAAGTTGAAGTACTTTGAGTAGACTACCTTTGAACTCAAGCAATTCCCAAGTGTCTTTGGATCAAATCTGGTTCAGAAAACTTGTGATTTAAATGCAAATGTCCGCCTGCCAGGCTAGGGTGATCGATAACTCTCAAGGGAAGTAACCGATATGACGAATTGACACATTTTTATATTTTCACTTTTTAGTTCCTTATTTAGAAATATATTAAAATAAGCGAAATATGCATATTTTCACATAAACATTTACGAAGTGACCCAAAAAACCAAAGGTATTTTCGTGGCCCATGGACTCCAAGTAAACAGAATTGGTAAATTAATTAATAACATTTTGTTGTTGTTTTCTATTACAGTGTAATTTATATAACCATTTTTTAGTAGGTAATATTTATGAAAGAAAAACATTAGTTATCTTTGAATGATTGTCGGAATGCAAACAAAAAAATGTTTAACGAAAGAAAACGATCAATTAAATCTTCCTGCGCCCTTACAATAAAAAAATTTTCGCAGTGACTTGCGGAGACAGCTAAAAAATTTCGACAACTGAAAAAGCGTTCCTAAAGAACAAAGTTACCATATCAAAAAATATGTTGCGGGTCGGAAAAATGTTAAACCGTGATTTTATGAGCGGTGCTTTTGCGAAAACAGCTAAAAAATTTCTACAACTGAAAAAGCTAGCCAAACCTATTTACGTTGCTAGAAAACAAAGTTACCATTTCAAAAAATATGTTGCGGGTCGGAAAAATTTAAAACCGTGATTTTATGAGCGGTGTTCAGAGGTGCCCCCCTCTCCCTTACTCTTGTATAGGCATCTCATTTACAAATTTCGGTTCCCCTAAATACATATTGTACCAAATTTAGTACCACTTAGCACACATTTCCAAAACCTACACCCAAACAGTGATCGTATTTCCAAATTTCAGCGGTTCACCCAAAATTCAAATTGTACAAAATTTAGTACCATTTAGTACACATAACATATATCATACAATTATAAACCTTATTTCCCAATTTAAGGATTCCAGTCATATCGGTTCAACCAAATCCAAATTGTATCAAATTTAGTACACATCCAATCCTACACCCAACAGCGATGACAACGTGAAATAATGACGTCAAATATAAGCAGTGTTGTCAAAACTTTGTTGTCTTTCTACAAAAAAAATTGTCATTATTGGTAAATTTTGATATTTTGGATTCTCTTTGAGTAAAATGCCAAAAATTCATGTCCATATCTCGGAGTAGTCCCCAGAGATTTTAGGCACGTTTTCAACCGAAGTGGCTTCAATTTTATATTTTAGATTCTCATTGGGCAGAAATTTTCATTACCAAGAATTAGTGGCACCTCCCATTATTCGGAATTTTGGCGACGTCTGGTACGATTTAATCGAATTGATTGTAACTTCACATTGAGCCTCTTTTGTGGCACATATGTTATTTTACCCATCCCTCATATTAACATACCGACCTAATATCGGTATTTTGAGAGTTTTAGCTGCATTATCTGGGTAGAATAGAACAGCACATTAGGATAGGACTTATCCTCTATTTAAAATCTCCGCGCTAAACAGAAGGGCTGTAATTTAAAAACTATCTTTACCGAAAATTTTCGATAGAACCATCTTTAGACGTATAAAGTGGGACACTACCCATTTTCGGTACTATGAAGTGGCTATAATTTAGTATTCCGGATTCCGGGTGAATAAAAAACTTCTTTCCAGAAAGCTTCAAGTTTAGGTTCATCATTTTTACATCCTTCTAACTTAAAGGCGCCACTTCATTAGTTTTTCATTTTCCCAAATAAAAACCTACTAGCAGACAATGAAAAAAATAAAAATGGTCAGTACCTTATATGGTGACCATGCAAGGTACCGACCATTTTTAAGAATATAGTATAGCCCGGCCAGGCTTTCTACTGGTTCACAGATTTGCTGAAACTTTTTTAATATTGGAAAATCAAACTCATATCGTGAAACATAGGAAATTTTCAATGGATCATTGGAATTGGAAACACTGAACATTAGTAAAATATCCAAAACTACCTGCATATCCAAATCATACACTCCGACGGTAATGTTTATTAAAAATTTCAGAATTCCAGCTCTATCCGTTAGTCCAAAATCAAACTGTACCAAATTTAGTACCGTTTAGTACCATGCATCCACCCTACTTCTCAACCTTGATTCGCATTGCAAATTTCAGCTCCATACGTTCACATACTACGAAATTGTATGCAATAAAATACATTTAAGTACTCTTATAGTTCGAATACCACAAATCCCATTGGTACGTCTATCTATCAATGATCCTCATTCCAAAATTTCGTGCCGTTCCACACGAATTTCCAAAGCTTCATTATAATAGTACCCCCAAATATTCGATATTTTGGGAATTTTGGCACGTTTTTAACCGGAATTCAGCAGAATTCCATTAAGTAGCAAAACTCCCCAAAATTATCGGCATGGGTCCACTTTTTAGGACAGTCCTCATATAGCGATGGCTCCTATTATTCGATATTTTGAGGAGTTTGGACACGTTTTTCAATTCTTTTCTTACGGGATTTTGATTCACCTTTTCTTACGGGAGAAATAATTTTAAATGTTCCCTCTCGAAGAACACGTAATTTTGAACCGTTGAAATTGTCCATCGCGAGAACTAATTATGAACTAAACAACCCAATGAGGTCCTTATGTGTAATATATAATAGCATAAGTAATGTTATATGCCTAAGTAGTCCATTGCATGCTATCAAGAATTCTATACTGGGCTTGGAAACAGTAGACCCTGAAATTTGAGCAGCAGTTGCCAATTTTTATATTGTAGCTTTTGTTTACTGTTGTCTGTTTAATGTATGTTAACGTAATGTCTGTTTAATGTATCTAATTCTAATTTATATTTGTTGTATTATTACTAATTGCCGGCTGATGATCTATCTGTAGCCGGTGTTATTAAACCACTACTAACCCGCCTTAGTCCGGTCTTTGGTGTGTACGTGCTCCCTGCGTATAGGGAGGTAGCCCCCTCGGTCGGCAGGGGCGGTTGTGAGAGGCGTGGGAACGAACGTAATTGACTGGTATGTTGAGTTTTATTACTAATAGTGATCAATATTGGCCCTTTTTAGGATACCCCCTATATAACGGTTCCCGCAATTTTGGTAATTTTCGGGAGTTTGTACTCATTTTCAGCCGGATTGGGCAGTAATATGGCATTTCTAATTTCTATTTAAAACATTTCCCCACATTATTGTATATATTAAGGATTATGGAAGGATGTATTATATTCTTAGAAAGTTATACCAAATAAAAAGGTTCCACTATTTAAGATTTCTATTTTTTTTTTTGTATTTTTATATAATTCAAACCAACTCAAGAAATCCCTTTAAGATATAGAAGATTTATTGTAGAAGGCTGCAACAGGAGTGTTCCTCAAACTTAAATTTACATTGTTTATATAACAGTAGTACTCTATTCGTCTCATTGCTAAACTGTATGTTTTCCTAATGATGGAGGGTATACAAATATCAATGCGGCCTAACCTAATGTTGTTTTTATTTTTATCTATATATCCAATATGATAGTTTATTCTCGATTGGGGTAAATATAGACCAAGTCATGCCACATAGTTTCATCACACATTATTTGACCCATATAGTCATCTTATGCTGAATCACTCAAATATCTGGCGTGATCGATGTCATTTTGCTCTAGTCTGATGATCAGTTCATTCGTACAACCTTTTAAAAAATCATACCCACATGTGTATATATGTAAATACATACATACATACATGCCCATACGTATAAACCATATTGCCAGCATACATAATTCATATTGTGGACGTTATAAAATGTTTTTTACTATCAATAAAATGACGCTTAAACTATTGTTAATTGTGTTATTATTTGCTGACTTTTGTCGTTATTTGTGTGTTTTTTTTCTTTGATTCAAATTTTTGTCACTTTTTTCGTCGACTATAAGGTTCGTTGATTTTATTTAAATTTTTTTGTACATTCGACAAAAATAAAACTGTCTTTAGGTGCCTTTTCTTCCGTTAGGTGTTATTTTTAATTTATTTATACTTATACATTAGTTGTTGTATGCCCATTCCGGACATCGGACAATAATCATAACAATAACCATGAAAATAATAATAATTAACATTTTCAAAATAAATAATAAAAAGTAAAATTATTGACAATTTTTTTCGTACAGTTGAATGGTCTCATCATAAAAATTTTAATTTGTAATTCAATGTGAATTTTATTTGATTCATTTTTTTTCGCTGTTGAACATTTATTTCTACAAATTCTCATCTCACATGTGACGTTTAGAAGAGCATATATTTTATAAAAAAAGAAACTACAGCAACAACCAAATAGTGGCTAGCTATTCGTTTTTTTTTCTATTTTTAAATTTATTCAAGTTGCCTACTTCTTGCCATGATTTCTGAAAAATATTTAGTTGTCATTTTTTATTTCACATCATTCTTTTTCGAATGCTTTGGTATTTGGGTTTGTTTTGTGCAAAATTTAAATGATTTGTCGTCTGAATGGCGTCGAACGTGATATAAATAAATATCAAGTTTTAGGAACTGTATAACAGCTGGCTAGTGAAATTTTATGGAACAACAAATTATTTTAATTATTTGTTATTTGAAATGAAAAATAAATGTAATCAAATTAATTGAATATAATAATTTTTGTATACGAGATTTTCCTGAAAATCGAAATTATTTGCAGAAGTTGTAATATGTATTTACACATGAATTTGTTGGGCTTCAATAATTATTATAATTTTTTTCATTTCTGAATATGCAAATCCCAGTACTACTTCTAACTTTTTATAAATACTATTCAATTTCATTTACTTTCTGATTGGTAAATATATATTTTTGTATAGTAGGAAGGCATACCTATTTCAGGAACTATTTTCGTATCGCAACGTGATATCATCTAGGGTATAACAACTAAACAACAACAAAAATAAATAAGAAGAGAGAGAGAAAACATTTGTATACACCTTTATCACAGATATTCAATGGCGACAACGCATAACAGGTAACATTTGACATCAAAATAGTTTCAATGTAGTGTTGTTCGTGGCTGATGTCGTAGATCTTAAGATTAGAAAAAAAAAAACGAAGAATAGAAATTTGTAATTTATATGACATGTCAAATGTTGACATTGACACCGCATAACAATGAAC
Source organism: Musca vetustissima (assembly GCF_032173495.1). Lineage (NCBI taxonomy): Eukaryota > Metazoa > Arthropoda > Insecta > Diptera > Muscidae > Musca > Musca vetustissima. Next base: position 9,656 of record NW_026888380.1, read on the forward strand.
CAACATGTTAATAAAATAGTCGTCGATTTTTTCATTCAATA